>NC_083585.1:25423021-25613021 GCF_027579695.1 Neoarius graeffei
CCTGAGGCACGGCGCAGTGCTCCGCATCAGTTTCGTTTCTAACGGCGGCTCCAGCCCGACTTTGCATGCTCATAACTCGGGCAGGGGAGGTCCCAGCCTCCCCAGCCTTGGCAGTCAGCGGCCTCTGCCCTCTCCTGAACGAAAGAGTGCTCCCTGGGCGGGCTAGCTCCGTGCCTCGGGACGTAAGTCACCTAACCCTAACCCTAGGTCCCAGCCTCCCCAGACTTGGCAGCCAGCGACCCCTGCCCTCTCCCAAACGAACCAGTGCTGCCAGGGCCCGTCAGCTCCCAGCCAGGGGACGTTATTCCCCCCACACACCCCGAGGCAAGCTCCGCTCCGTGCCTCGTGCCTTGATGAAAGCCGCTGCCGCAGGGAGTATTCAATTAAATAAATAAATGAATGAACGAATTAGTGCTGTCAAGCGATTAAAATATTTAATCGCGATTAATGTCGCGACTGTCATAGTTAACTCGCGATTAATCGCAATTTAATCGCACATTTTTGTCACATGAAAAACCATTGTAATTCTCTTATCAGCATAAAAAAGTGAATGGGCTTGCTCACCGTTCGAACTACGGGGGTACTCGGGGGATCCGAGATCCCCTGAAACAGACATGAGATCCCTTGAAAACATGATTTGGGAAATGTTGGAGGGTCTCTAAAATATTGGCAAAATGATGTTTATTGACATAGCAATCGTGGGTAACGGGAAGCATTTGCATATCCGAAGTGAGAGCGCGATGGAGATCCGCGCTCTGAGACAAGCGCAAGCACCCCCCCCAGGGGAAAAAAAGGGACCCCCCGAAAATATCGGCATAGTTCGAGCACTGATTGTACCAATGGTTTTTTTTTTTATTTTTATTGCAGAGCATAACACGTCTTGTCACAGCCACTGCAAAGTGGGGCTGGAGCCGCCGATGGGAAAAAGAAAAATAAGCCGAGCACCGTGGCTCTTCAGGGGAGGGCAGAGGACTCTGGCTGTGCGGGGCGTGGCATCATGTCACAGAGCGTTAATCTCGCGATAAAAAAAATTATCGCCGTTAAAATTGAGTCAAGTTAACGCGTTAATAACGCGACATTTTTGACAGCACTAGAACGAATGAATGACTCCCTCCCAGTCTCTCTCTTGCGTGCACGCACGCACACACAAGTGTTCTGGTTGGGGAGAGAGCCCCCTTCCTCTGCTCTCCCTCTCCTCTTATAGGGCGCGGTCACTGGGGAAGACACACAAACACGTTAATTCCCGTCAGGTGCAGTGATTCTGCCACTTACCCTCCCTGACTCCGCCCTCCATTCACAGACCGCCGCTCGGCCACGCCCCCGCTGCCACATCTACATTGTTATTGGTCAAAACATCGATGTCGAGACCATAATAGCCAATCGAAACAGTTTTTACAAAGACACCCGCATCCGCTTGTTCTGACCCACTGGAGGTAGCGTCACAGTGCTGTTAGCCAATCAGAGGTACTGTAATACGTTTACTGATTGCTGTTAGCCAATCAGAGGTAACACGTTTACATGTCATGAATATTAATGAGTAAGAGCTGAAAGCCTGTCGTTCTCCCGCCACCCACTCCTCCACCAAACTAGAACAGCCTGAAACAGGAGAACCACAGCATTTTTTTTCACCAAAACCGGCTCACAGGGCATTCATTCATACTAGAGACCACCGCACAATTAATGAAAAAAACGATGCAAGGGAACCTTTAAGGAATTTGAGCGTAATCTTATTGATTTTAGAATAAAGGGATGTCAAATTTATGTCAGTATAAACCATCACGTTTGCTATTGTTTAGACAGACTATCAATACTAATTTATGCTGCTCGCACATGTATATGAAATGCTCTTACTTCAAATAAGAGCACTATACCAATTTAGTATGCAAATGTAAACCACCACTTTTACTGTTCAAACTGTTACTGTAAATTCTTGTTTTGCCAGATTTCATATGTATCAGTCATGTAAATGAGTTATAGAATGTATCCTCATTCAACCTGAAGTGTGAACAGGGTTAATTGCACAGTAGTTGCAGTGAATAGCATAATAATGGATCCCTATTGCTGTGCATACTTGGTGCATGCACTGTATCACATTTTGTAGCATCTTGTCATTTGTGGTTTGCACACAGTCTGTCTTGCATGTGTCACGCTATTAACAACATAATTGTATATGTTAGAGGCCTTGTACTGCATATGTTACATGTTCCTTGTGTATATTTTGAATATGGGACTGCTTATATACAAATTTAGGCCCACTTTACACGGGGACAGTATAAAACAAAAACGCAAAAGTCCGTTTTCGTTCTCACTTTTTTCCGCGTCTACACGACTGTTTTCAAGGAGGAAATCTGCGTCTATACGGTGACGCATAAATGTCTCCGCTATGTCTGCACGCATGCGCAACATCTTCCGTCTTGTCTGATCTGCACATCTGCGCCGCTGTTCTGTCAAGTTATCCTACCAAGCCTACTACACATGCGCGAAATCCAGGAGGGTAGGAAAATTCAACAGTAGTTTTGTCCCACCGATCAGCTGGGCTGATAGAAAATCGGTGAGAATTTCACGCATTTGCCGATTTTTATGTTTTGTGCGTATTGGTCGAGTCTTTGGCCGAGTCAAATAATTTGTAATGACTTGTTTTGAATAATAAAACGGTCTGTATGCGAACTTGCTAGGATAACTTTACAGAACACCGGTCCGGCTGAGGTACTGTAGTGCTCGAGGGAGGAGCAGGAGCAAACCGAAACTCTTTTAATCTGCCTTTATTAAGTAACACTCACTCTTGTTTTGGTGAAGAAGAGAAAAGGCAGTGTCCATCTCAGCAAAATAAACCCGTTCGGCTGCTAGTTTTGTTTTCAGTCTCGGGTTTATGGTTTCACGAGCGGCTTGAATAGGCGGCGCGCGCGTGCGTGTGTGTGTAACTTGGCGACACCAAACTGAGGAGCTCCAGCTGGGCGGGTGAGCAGCAAAAACACATCTACTGCATTAAAACACAGAGCAGCTTGAAGGTCTGTTGGATCGATGTAATCAGACATGCTCTTACTTTTTTACTTACTTTCTTACTTCCCGGGCTGGCATGTGCAGTATATGACATATGTATGACGTAAACGCGTACCCGACGTGAGCAGATCCAAGCAGAGTTTCGCGTATTGGGTAGTTTAGACGGATATGCAACGGGGGCCGTTTTTAACTTATCCACTCTGGAAGGCGTTTTCAATTTTATCCGTTTTTCAGCCTCGGAAACGCCGTCCCCGTGTAAACGAAAGGCACTTCTGATAAAATATTTAGTCGTTTTTACCCGACAGCGTCCTCGTGTAAACGGGCCCTAAACTGTACTTTTCCTTTATCTTTGGTAAAGGTCAGTTATATGTGATGATGTCACCACAGGAGGTTCTGACAGGAGCAACCCAGAGATCTATTGCGCCTCGCACACAAACTTGCAATACGTAATCTAATCTTCTCATGTATAATGTTATAATAGCTTTTAATACCTATTTATATTTAGTATGAATTAATAGAGTTGTGTGAAATGCATGGAGTTTTGAGCGTAGGTATATTTTTAAGGTATGTTTTATTGGGGTATATTTTATGACAGTAAGTCAGAAGCACCAAGGACGTCTAGAGATGAGAAACGACGAGCACAACACAACGAAGGTAAGTAGCGACCTCAGTTTTAAAACGGTCTATTGTCTATTTGCCGTATTGAAGAAGCAGACAAAAGGAATCTCTTCACAGCAGAGCAATATTTTTGTTTGCTAATTTATAGTTGAACGAAGGCGCAGAGATAAGATTAACAACTGGATTGTTCAGCTTTCCAAGACCATTCCAGACTGCACGCTGGACTCCACCAAGACAGGACAGGTTGGTTTCAGATTATCTGGTAGTTCACTAGAGGTAACAGGCAGCGGGGCAATATGATGCCATGTTCTCCCTTATGATTTGCTACAGAGTAAAGGAGGAATCCTCTCAAAAGCCTGTGATTACATTCAGGAGCTACGACAAAGTAATAATCGATTAGCAGAGGAGCTCAGCACAGTGGAGAGGTTGAGGATGGACAACCAGCTTTTACGGCAAGAAGTAAGCCCATTTCTTTTTTTCTTTCAGATTATGGTAATTTAATTGAACCTCTGACCAATCAGTGATCATGGGACAAGTTATTGACAATTGTGTAAAAAAAAAAAAAAAGCAGCAATGTGAAACTGTCACAGTTTCACAGAGTATGCACACTGAATCTGATATGAATTTTTAAAATATGTTGGGATTGTTTCATGCTGGTTTTGTGCCATGACCATCAGTATCCTGAGAGAATGATGGAGTCATCTAGTAATGATGAAGACATGCTCTCAAGAAAGAGAAATTTTGGGTACACCCATAGTTGGAATAGAGAAGACAACAGGGAGGGTTTCATAATCTTGTTCAAGAGTTGAAGCTGTACCATGACCGGTTCGGATGATATTTTAGGATGACTGGCAGAGTTCCCGGCTCTCAGTATCCTGGCTCCTCACCTGAGGAGACTACGTACGAACTACAGAGAGTACATACCTCCTGAACTACACCTGGCAGTGTATGTTTCTATATTAACAACTGGGATGACTTCAATATATGAATACCCTTTCCTTCATGGGTGGACGTAAACAATTCGTTGTACCAAGACTTGCATCAGGCTGGCCAGTCAGCTAGTATAATCTAGCATCTGGAAAGTTATTTATCTTGATTGTGTAGTTGTTTTAAGGTATAACATCTTTTATCAGGCATTTCTGATTAGCATTTGTTCCAGCTATTTCTTGACAATGGGACACTTTTTGGACGAAGAGTTTCACTGTTTTCTGATAAATTTATTACCAGAAATGAACATAAAGCTACATTAATCACATGTGGGGATTGATGTTTCTCAGCAATTATTCGTTTATGTGTCAAGAAAGTTGCTGGCTTGAAGGAAGAAAACAAACGCATGACTGTTTGTATTACAATACATTCAAGTCAACTTGTAACAGTTGCTACTGTGGTGTTGTTAGGCAGCCATTACCATCATCGTGTCCAAGGTCCTGAGTTATTTGTTCCCCAATGTTGTCCTTAAGCTTGGAGTCTAAATACTCCTATATGACTTTTGTTGTGAAAGACCGGATGTTGGGCAACAAGTTTAATGAGCTGCTTACCTGATTTTGTCTAGCTTTTTCTGTTTGTTTTTCTGTTGTGTGACCTCAATGGAACCTTCATGTGACTGGTCAGGTAATCATTTTCCCATGTAAATTTTCGTAACAAGATGGATCCAAAGTTATTTTTCATCCTACTGAATTTCGTTCTTGGTGTGTAAAAACTAATAAGAACACATGCATTTAATGATGTGATTTCCTGTGAATATTTCATCTGAAGATTTGGAATTGGTGTGCTTGGGGCTTTATACAGTAAAATAGCCCTGTGTTCCTGCCTTTACACACTGGATATGACACAACATTGCAATGCGAATGATTTGGGTGTGAAAATTTCACACAGAGTCCAATGCAAATGCTCTTTTGATGCTAGTTTCATGCCGCGACTGTCAGTCGAGTCTTGAGTGAATAATGGTGTAATCTAGGAGTGATGTGGGCATAATAATTATAGACATGCTGTCAAGGAAGAGAAAGTTTTGGGTACAACCATTGTTGGAACAGAGATGACCGCAGAGAAAGTTTCATAATCAACAGTTAGGTACTCTGTTATTGCTAGGCAGCCATTACCATCATTTCCAAGGTCCTGAGATATTTTTGCCCAGATGGTGTTCTTAAGCATGGAGTCTAAATACTCTATGTAACTAGGCAACAAGATTAATAAGCTGTTCACCCATTTCACCAAATTTTTCTGCTTGTTGTTCTATTGTGTGACATCAGTGGAACCCTCATTTGATTGGTCAGGTAATCATTTTCCCATGCAAAATTTTGCAACAAGAAAGACGGATCCAAATTTATTTTTTACTGTACCAGATTGTGTACCTTGGTGTGTAAAGACTAATAAGAACACATGTATTTAATGACCTGCATGATTTTATCCAAATATTTCATCTGAAAATTCAGACTTGGTGTGCATGGGACTTCAGGCAGAAATCCACGTTAAATTGTAGCATTTTGTTAATGAAAAATGAAACTACCCCTTCCCCCCAGGTGGAAGACTGGAAATCCAAAAATCAGATTTTGAGGAGCCAGCTCAGGCAGCATGGTATTGTAGCAGCAGCAAGTGCAGAGCCCCAATGAAGAGTGATGGGAGTTGTTGTTTATATGCTGGTTGTGGCCCATTGTTGAAGGTTCATTATGAATGCTAAATTCAAATAATGCAAATCCAGATGCTAAAATAAGTTTGCAGGCATAAAACTGGCTTTGAGGTCACAGCAGTAATCATGGACAGTGCTTAATGCTGAATTTCTCAGTCAGTTACATACATTTACTTTTAATCAGTCTTACTTTATCATGTATATATTTGTTTTGTACAACACATTTTTTACTTGATCTATTGATGCATTTCTTTTATGTACTGGTAAAAGTTGAGCAGAAGCATGCAAAGATTTCTTGTGCATCACTCAAACAATTCTGATGGCAAAAATTAATCTTGCATGTTTGATAATTTTTCGCTGCAATTACTCAGACAACAAAATAATGGTATTTTTTCTGGTTATGTGCAAGATACAACTCACTATACATATGTATTTGAAATAAATACTTTGGAACATAAATGTTTGCATCTGTGACTGAATTCGAAGCTCTTTTCCTCCTTGACTGAAAAGTCGAATGCACTCATATGTCAGATATTCTTAATCTGGGAAATTATAGAAAATATGTGCTACAATGTTTGAAATCAAATAAACAGGCAATTGATGTTTGCACATTGAGAAGCTTTTTTGATGGAAAAGGTTATTGCGTCAGTGTATGTTTTCTTAGAAACATTGATAATACTAAGCGCATGCCATACTGTCTGACTTGGCTGACACAACAGATGACTTGAATTGCAGTACATTGTATTCCGTTAGTATTATCTGCAATAAAAGATTTATGTGCCATAAGTTTTATTTAGCATATGTTTCATCATATCATATAGTTTTATTAACCAAATTAAACACTGGATATAGTTACAAAGCAATATTAAATCCAAGGCATTGTCAAAATTCTCCTGGTCATATATATGCACTTCCTTCAATATTACTCTTTGTTGCATAGGAACTAAAATGACACTTTTTATTGTGCAATTTTGAATTCAGAAATCTGGTACCATGTAACCCCTTCCCCATAAGCCTCCTTAATTGACTTTTAATTGAATGGTACTTTTGTTGTAGGCTTGTTCCACTTAAAGCAATGAAGAAGCCTGTGCAGGATGCATTTTCTCAGTGACTACAGCTAATTGTAAACGTTAGGCTTATAAGCCATTAATCTTTGGTTTGTTTAACACCCCATGTATTCTAACAATGTTTTCCATACAGTATTCATGTAATACTATAGCTGGCTACATACCGTATATTGAAATGAATACATTTTGAACCAAGCCCATCCATAACAAAATACTTTTTTTTTTAAGATTCCGTCAATTAGAATTTAATGAATTATACAGGTACATCTCAAAAAAATTAGAATATCATGAAAAAGTTCAATATTTTCCATGAGTTATTTAGGAAAGTGAAAATGTAATATATTCTAGACTCATTACATGTAAACTAAAATGTTTCAAGCATTTTTCTATTTTAATTTTGATCATTTTAGCTGACAGTGCAAAAAAAAAAACATATCTCAAAAAAATATTAGTGTGGCAACGAGGGTGTGGTCGAGAGTCAGCTGTGAATAGCGAGGAGTCGGGTTGAACCAGCAGGTAATTTGTGATTAGTTACACCTGTGTCTAATTACTGGCTGTCTATTAATGTGTATCTCTGTGTGTCTTTCAGATAGCCAGTAACGAGAGAGAGAGAGCGCCGTGTTCCCCAACACGTGTGGCATGTGTGTTAGTCATCACTGAAAAGTGAAAGTAGAAAATAAAAGTATTAGTGTTTACCATCCGCAGTTGGACGGGCTGGCTGAATGATTTAATCAAACACTTAAAAATATGAGAAAAAAATCTCTGACTAAGGCACTCCAGATTAAAATGTCTTTAATATTTTAGACAAGTCCTACATGGACAAATTAAAAACAAAGCCCACGCGTAGCGGCATGGGTGCCTTCTTCAGGGCAATGTCACAAAGGAACAAGGTAGCTTTGTTCAAGATGTAGAAAAGGACAGGTGAAGACAATTGGATAATTAGTCCTGAAACCCTACACATTGCTGAGTCCGCCCCTCACACAGCTCCCAGCACTAAAAACTTTTCCATCAAAAACTGTCAATCAATGGCTTGGGCCCGCCTCTCACACGGCTCCCAATCCAAGACAGGCATCATTCAAAATATTGCAAAAACATCAAAAATACACACATATTCCAGTCACTGCAAGTATACACAACCTCACATACATGCACAATTATCCAATTGTCTTCACCTGTCCTTTTCTACATCTTGAACAAAGCTACCTTGTTCCTTTGTGATATTGCCCTGAAGAAGGCACCCATGCCACTACGCGTGGGCTTTGTTTTTAATTTGTCCATGTAGGACTTGTCTAAAATATTAAAGACATTTTAATCTGGAGTGCCTTAGTCAGAGATTTTTTTCTCTTTTTTGGCTGTGGATCTAGAATACCTTGGATTAAAGAGCACCCAAACCTAAAAAAAGACTTTAAATTATTGGAAAAAGAGCACGCCATAATCTAAAAAAACTTAAAAATATGATTCGGAATTTAGTTCATGGGCACACGAGAAACTGGGATAAGTGGCTAGACCCTAGGCACTGTTGTTTGCAGTGTGCAAGGTTCCACAAACCTCCACCGGGTTTTCCCCATTTGAATTGTTGTATGGGCGCAAGCCTCGTGTTCAGTAAAGCCTTTCATAAGGTCAATCATGGAGCTTTTTCAGCAGGATTCTATCACTATGGCATTCATGGCAAAGCTTATAATTGGATATCCTCTTTTCTCTCAGGGCATAAGCAGCATGTTGTTACTGATGGTGTCAGATCATCAAGTATGGAGCACTTGCATGTGACGTCACAGCCGATCCAGATTGTGACAGACGCCATCATGTCGGTCAAACGCCATATTCCGCCTTCTACTTCTGGTTCTACTTCTGCTTTTACTTCTACCTTTTCTTCTGGAAAACCGTACTATATACAATTCTACTACAACGGCTGCGGCTACAAGCTCTCCCTACCTGTGCACGTTTTTTATGTTTTTTGTGTATATTTTTGCATGTTGTTCGTCTGTACCGGACTTCAATATCCACTACAACCATATGGACTTACTGGACATTGGTTTCCAGCAGAAGATGACGGTTTGTAGCAATTTCCATCGCATGCACAACATTCCGGACGAGATAGCGAGACCAGCGGGGTCTCCATGGATTGTTATCGGAAGCAAAGCGAAGGAGGCGGCGCCGGGAGCAGAAGCAAAAGCGAGGCTGCAGGCAGAGCTGGCCTGTTGACTAAGCTCAAAACAGCCACTCAAACCTCCACTGCTAAGCCTCTATCTCTCCAACGCCAGATCCATGTAAACAAGACGGACGATTTGGAATTACAGCTAGAATTACCTTATTCTATTCTATTCTATAATCGGCTGGTCAGTGCTATACTCAATACTTAAGTGACTTACCCATCCAATGAGGATTCTTGTTTACAAGATGCCACATCTGAGTCGCTGACAAATCCTGAATTTCTGTAAAGATAACTGTCCAGAGATTTATAAGCACGCAGTCCTTCACCACTGAACAGCGAGGGAAAGTTAATGAGGTAATTATACACGTCTGTGTATTCCGCTGGCAGTTCAACATCCGGTCGTGAAAACTCCGTCCGGTAAGCCATAAGGGTCACTAATCTGTAGATCGTTTATTTTAGACATATATCTAGTTATCTGTTCATTAGAAAAATGAGCCGTGTAGTCCGTCGGTTGAAATTGATCCATTCTGTACACGAGTGCAGCAGTATTCAGCGGTGTTTTTGACCGACAAGATGGCAGTTGTGTACTTTCCGGTCACGTGACTGCAAGATCTCTATAGATGTTATAAGTGGTGTGCCCCAAGGGACTGTGTTAGGTCCACTTCTTTTTATATTGTACAGCAACGACATTTTTCACGTGGTCAAACACCATCATCAAAGTCTTTGATGATGATTCCAAACTCCACAAGCCCATTTGCAGCTTTCTTGACTGCATCCTTCTCCAGGAAGATATTGAAGCCATTGTGAAGAGGTCTCTAGATAACAACATCATGGAGCTAAATCCATCCAAGTTCCAACTCATCCAACACAGCAAGAATGAAGATCTTAAATTCTCTCATATCTTACCATCTGGAGAGGTACTGTCAGGTGAGGAGTGTGTTAAAGAGCTTGAAGTCTACGTTGATCAAAGTCTCAGCTTGAGAGCTTATGTCAATATTAATGTAGCTGAAGCCAGCAGAAAAAGCCAGTTGGATCTTGAGAACCTTCTCATATCGGGACAAGGAAACATTGATGCTCTTATACAAGTCATATGTCAGGTCCATTTTAGAGTATTGCTGTCCACTCTGGTCACTGCATCTTCAATGTGATCTCATCAAGCTTGAGAGCATATAAAGATCCTTCACAGCAAAAATCAATGGTCTTCGAACTATGAACTATTGGAACAGACTTAAAGCTCTCAACTTCTATTCTTTACAAAGGCTCCATGAGTGATATGCCATTATCTTGAGCTGGAAGATCCAGAACAACCTTGTACCCAACTGTATCAATATTGAGTTCAATGAATCTGCTAGAAGAGGAACGACATGTATCAGAACTCTTGGCAACTCACGGTACAGCAGTGTCAACACAATAATATTCAACTCTTTGTCATCGGTCACACCAGCTCTCTACAATGTGGTGCCAGTAAACATCAAGTCAATTCCTCCCCTGAGGAGGTTCAAGACAGAACTTGATAAGTGGCTCAGGTCATTCCCTGACACTCCACCTACACCTGGGTACCTTGGAGTGAATATGAACTCATTGTTGGAGTGGGTTGGTAGCAAGTGTTAATAACTGCTACCCTGGGAATCGGTGATGGAGATATGTGATATGCTTGGTCTGAGTGATCAAGCTCAAAGTCGATCCAAGGTATTCAAGGTAAGGTTCTCACACACACACCTCACCCATGCCCTGGGCATCGATGCACCCCCATACCATCACAGATTCACAGATGCTGGCTTTTGCACTTTTCTCTGATTTAAAAAAAAAAAAAACCTGGATGGTAGGCAGCACGGTGGTGTAGTGGTTAGCGCTGTCGCCTCACAGCAAGAAGGTCCGGGTTCGAGCCCCGTGGCCGGCGAGGGCCTTTCTGTGCGGAGTTTGCATGTTCTCCCCATGTCCACGTGGGTTTCCTCCGGGTGCTCCGGTTTCCCCCACAGTCCAAAGACATGCAGGTTAGGTTAACTGGTGACTCTAAATTGACCGTAGGTGTGAATGTGAGTGTGAATGGCTGTCTGTGTCTATGTGTCAGCCCTGTGATGACCTGGCGACTTGTCCAGGGTGTACCCCACCTTTCGCCCGTAGTCAGCTGGGATAGGCTCCAGCTTGCCTGCGACCCTGTAGAACAGGATAAAGCGGCTAGAGATAATGAGATGAGATGAAAACTGGATGGTCGTGTTCACCTTTGGCATGCAGAAGTCAATGTCTGGTTTTCCTGAAAACAAGCTGAAATGTGGACTCATTTGACCACAGCACACATTTCCACTATCTTTCGGTCCATCTGAGATGAGTTCAGGCCCAGAGAAATTGGCAGTGCTTCCGTATAGAAGTGATGAATGGCTTCCTCCTTGTATAATACAGTTTCAGGTTGCATTTCTGGATGCAGCGGTGGACTGTGTTAAGTGACAATGGTTTTCTAAAGTACTTCCGAGCCCATGTGGCTATATTTATCACATTAGCATGATGGTTTCTCAGGCAATGCCGCCTGAGGGCTCGAAGGTCATGCACATTCAACAGTGGTTTGCGACCTCGCTCTTTACACACTGAGATGTCTCCGAATTCCCTGAATCTTTTCACAATATTATGTACTGTAGATTTTGAAAGACCTAAAATCTTGTACTGAGAAGTGTTCTTTTTGAATTGAATAACTATTCTCACATTTTGGCACAAAGAGATGACCCATCCTTCCTTGCAAAGACTGAGCCTTTGGTGCATGCTCCTTTTATACCCAGTCATGATACTCTCACCTGTTAGCAATTACCCTGCTTATTGTGGAATCTTCCAAAATGGTGCTATTTAAATATCCTATAAACCTTTCAGTCTTATTTTGCCTCTATACCAACTTCATTTATATTTACAAAATACAATTAAGTTGCTCAGTAAAACTATTGAAGTCTTTCCTTTGTACCTCTTTGTCAGTTAAATAAAGGTTCATGTGAATTAACAAATCCCAGATTGTTGTTTTTATTGCATTTTGGAAAATATCCCAACTTTTCTGGAAATGGAGTTAGTATGTTGTAGTGCTTCTTACTGCAGTCAGAACCGAACCATCCTGGTTGTGACTTCAGCAAAAGTGTTGATTATGTCCTCCATGTTTAAGGATCTGTGGACTCTTCTGAATGGAAATCATTGCTAAGTCTTGGGGGGGGGGGGGGACTTGGAACTAAAGCCACAAGCTACTTCATTTGATGCCATAACTGTGCCCAGAACCTTGTCCTTATAAGCTGTTTCGTTTCTTGCTGCTGCTTCTGTATAGACGTTGGTAAACTTTGACCAACTTTCTGCATTAGACTTCTTTAATTTTTTTTTTTATTTTGGGGTGGAGTGAAGAGCACTGCTGGGATATGAGCATTTCAATGTTGCTTTTGAGAGCCCTCATTAGCTAGCTAACATGTTACCAGACCACTTTAGTTTCAAAAATAAAAGAAAATGTTTATTTGTTTTGGTAATTTTTTTTCTTGTGGCCAGTTATGACACATTCTAGCAAAAAATTATACAAGGTAGTATAAAGATGTTTAAATGAAATGTATAATTGAATATATGAAATATTTCAATATTGTACTTCCAGCACTAAGGTTATTGGTTAGGTTATATAAAAAGTGATTGATTTGGAATCAGTTACATTAGGTTAATTTAGTAAATTGGAGTCAGATTATCCATCCATTATCTGTAACCACTTATCCTATGCAGGGTCACAGGCAAGCTGGAGCCTATCCCAGCTGACTATGGGCGAGAGGCAGGGTACACCCTGGACAAGTCACCAGATCATCGCAGGGCTGACACATAGAGACAAACCACCATTCACACCTATGGTCAATTTAGAGTCACCGATCAGCCTAACCTGCATGTCTTTGGACTGTGTGGGGAAACTGGAGCACCCGGAGGAAACCCACACAGAGAACATGCAAACTCCACACAAAAAAGGCCCCCGTCGGCTGCTGGGCTCAAACCCAGAACCTTCTTGCTGTGAGGCGACAGTGTCTCCACTACACCACCATGTTGTTTGTCTCCACTACACCACTGTGCCGCCAGTCAGTTCATTAAGTTAACTATTATGTTAAACTGAATATTGGAGTCAGATATTAAAGTCATACATTTCAAGCATACGTTTGACCTTCTGCTGCTGCACCTATTTCTCTCCCTGTTGATGGTCTCATTATCTCCAGCCGCTTTATCCTTCTACAGGGTCGCAGGCAAGCTGGAGCCTATCCCAGCTGACTACGGGCGAAAGGTGGGGTACACCCTGGACAAGTCGCCAGGTCATCACAGGGCTGACACATAGACACAGACAACCATTCACACTCACATTCACACCTACGGTCAATTTAGAGTCACCAGTTAACCTAACCTGCATGTCTTTGGACTGTGGGGGAAACCGGAGCACCCGGAGGAAACCCACGCGGACACGGGGAGAACATGCAAACTCCGCACAGAAAGGCCCTCGCCAGCCACGGGGCTCGAACCCGGACCTTCTTGCTGTGAGGCGACAGCGCTAACCACTACACCACCGTGCCGCCCCCCTGTTGATAGTGGACTAAGATAATACAATTTTATACTTAGTCATATAGTATTTGGTGACCAAGATGTGATAGAAAATACTCTTATAATGTGATTAAAAAACTAGGTAATCATCACAATAAACATCTTTCCAGCACGATCACCACAGTGTGAGCTGAAATTACCTAAGCAAAGGTCTCATGTGATTTTAACCCTTTTTAAATTTTATCAATTAATAATCTGTTTTGTCAGGGTTAACCCCTACAGGTTTTTTCAGGGTCACCCCAACGTGACCCTATAACGTAGCCTGTTTAAATTAAATCCATTTGGATACAAATATCCAGATGCTGATGTTAGATTGTAGTGATGTGTAATTCTTGGAGTTGTTATGAAAGAAGGTGACATGAGAATCATTTTTCAGGTACATTTAGTGAATATCCTGGGATGTGATCAGTGTTAGAACCAACTGAAATTGATGTCGGTACATTTTTAAGCTAAATTAAGCTATTCAGAAATACAGCATAAGGTATGTGCAAACTTCAGCAATTTAACAAATTTATTTATGAAAATATGGGTTACACTGCAGCATAAATTCATTCATTTCTTTGAATTGTTATATACAATCAGAAATTCTTTCACTGGTTGCAATAGGTTTCTTCTTTAGTACCTGCTAGTATAGTTGGAGTATTTCTGTACATTATATTATAAGCTCTACTACTGTTTTTGAAAATGATTACATGCTCATTTTCTGTCAAAGTAAATTATCTAAAGTTCAAGGCTGTTACTGTGTGGGTGTTTTACATGAAGCCAAGTGAAATAGGTTAGTGACCATCTGTTTACTGTCAGTAAACAGTGTGCAAAAAATGAGAGTAAGAGCAAATTTTGAACACAACTGAAGCAAATATCTCAATATCACACTGCTGAAATGTTATGTTAAACCTGTGTCAATTCACACAGTTAACATTTTTATTTGGTTTCAGCAAATACCACTAGATGCATATTTCCTTATAGTATTTTCTTACAGTAACATTCTTGCAGCGAAAGTGTAATAAAACACAATCCATGCCTATCCAATTATAATTACATTGCCTGCACTGATTTATTTTAATGACTTACTTTTTATACTTTATATTTTATACTGTTACCCATGATCTCTTGCTATGTTGTCTTATTGACTGCTGGTTATCACTTATGAATCAATATACAAAAGTTATTATCTCGCTTATGCTATTTTTATTCTGGTGTAATATATTGTCATTAGAGAGACATTTATGGATTGGCTAGTTTGTGGTAAATAACGGAAAGGAAAGGTTATAGGTTTTATTTTATTTACATTGTCATCTGCCTATTTTGTATCTCGCATATCACTTTTTTATGAAACCTGCTACATGTTAATACATTTTTGCTTATGACAGAAGTTTACAATGTAGTCAGGTTGCTCACTATGGTTAATCATTAATGAGAGGATGAGAGCAGATGGGGTTACTTTCTTTAAAAAGGACTTCAAACTTTACAGCTTGGCACTGGTGATAGACTTCATCATGGTGGTCGGTCGGGTTCACATAAGGATAAGGCTACTCTTAGCCAGCTTCCTCTTTTTCTCTGTCTATGGACAAACCTCCGGACCGTAAGTACACTGTGTAAAATATACTTATTTTACACACACGCACGCACACACACACACACAATTAAAAATTGCTTCTATGGAAATGTTCAAAAATATCTTTGTATTTGCATTTTGGATTAGTAAATAAATTAGAAAAAAGCAACTCGGATGGAGATAAGTAGCAGGGCAGCTGGGAAGGGCCCACAATGCATAACAAGCTACAGGGCTTGAGCAACCAATGCAAACAGGGCATGAGTAGCAGCAGACTGTCCTAACACATCAAACATGACTTCTAAACACACACTTCAAATAAACCTTCAATGATGTGTACAAGTAGGATTTTAAACATTAACTTAATGGCCATTAACAATTTAATAAAGCTTTAGTGGTGCTATTATGAACACGTACATTTAATAACTTACACAGAATTTTGCCTCAGCCTATGAAAATATTTTCAGAATAAAAAAGTATGAACCAGCTTTCTAAATATTCAGGGTACAAATATTTAGCACTCACAATTAAGCCCAATAGCTGACACAATGAATAACTCAAAAAGCTACTATTATGCCTGAATACTATTGTAGTACTATCAGAATGTTTCTTATCTTTAATTGTGACTAATTTCTTCAGTTCAGGTGCATTAAATAAATGGCTAAGCTCTTGCACAACACCATTGCGCATCAGTACTTGTGTCACATGTATAATCCTTTTGAGATGTCTTAAATAGTCATGCTGTGTGACACTATTTTGTCCCATAAATAACAGTTAGTTTGACTGCATTATAACAGATATTAGGAAATGTTTAAACATCTTACACAGATCTTAGACAGCAATAACACTGATTGCAAACTGCATATGGATACTTAGGTCAATGTACTTTAAGGCACTCTATATACTTTTGCAATAGTATTGATTGTTAGCTGAGTTCTGTTTGGTTAACAAAGAGCTTACTTAAACAGTTGCTGTGATCTGTCTACAAAAGGTAACTTATACAACTCTTCTCCATGTTTCACTGATTACACTGAGTACTGATTAAATGAATGAAATGAAACATCTTCAACCTTCATTTTTGTCTTTAGATATTTCACGGTGACATTTCCTGCAGTAATAGAGTCTGGCTCTGATGCTAAGTTCTGTGTGAATCTTTTGAAGCCCAATGAGACTCTGCAACTGAACATTTATCTGGTTCACAACAACCAGAATAGAACTCTTTTACAAGAGACAGTGGAAACGGAGATTCACCACTGCTCTCATTTTGAGGTCAGCAATCTCATATCTACACTTTATTAACTTCAAGTTTACAGACACCTGACCATCATATCCATATGTGATTTTTGAACATCTGATTACAAATTTAGTTCCCCCTTTTTTCCTGGGAAGGCTTTCTGGTACATTTTGGAGTGTGGGCAATGATGTTGGGCGAGGAAGCCTGCGGTGTAGTCGGATTTCCAGTTCGAAAGTTCAAAACATTTTCAGTGTTACTGAGGTCAGGGCTCTGTACAGGCCACTCAGGTTCTTCCACTCCAACCTTGGCAAACCATGCTTGGACCTACAGTGGTGCTTGAAAGTTTGTGAACCCTTTAGAATTTTCTACATTTCTGCATAAATATGACTGTAGTATCAGACCAGGTGGGTGGAGCACAGAAGCATGGCGGGCCAGAACTGAGTTCTCAATCACTTTATTTTTAGCTTTTCAGCTTTTACACACGCTCTCCCAGGCATGCACACAAGTGTTCTGGTTGGAGGAGAGCACCCTTCCACTGCTCTTCCTCTTCTCTTATAGGGCACGGTCACTGGGGAAGACACACAAACACAGGTTAAGTCCCATCAGGTGTAGTGATTTTACCACTTACCTTCCCTGACGCCACCCTCCATTCACAAACCGATGCTTGACCACGCCCCCGCTGCCACATATCCCCACCGCCCGACTCAGGCCTAGAAGCCGTCCGGCCTGCAGCCAACTCCCCCCCCCCCCCCCCCCCCCCCCCCCCCCCGAAGGGAGAGGAAATCCGCCACGACCATCTGCACCCCTGGCCTGTGGACCACTTTGAATTTAAATGGCTGGAGTGCCAGATACCAACGGGTGACCTGCGCATTGGCATCCTTCATGTGGTGGAGCCACTGCAGGGGTGGTGGTCCGAACAGAGGGTGAAAGGGTGCCTCAGCAGGTAGTAGCAGAGGTCAAGGACTGCCCACTTGATGCCGAGGCATTCCTTTTCTATTGTGCTCTACCTGCCCTCGCGCACCGACAGCTTCCGGCTGATGTACAGCACGGGACATTCCTCCCCCTCCACCTCCTGGGACAGAACAGCCCCCAGCCCTCTGTCCGACGTGTCCGTCTGCAAAATAAAGGGGCAAGAAAAGGCAGGGGAGTGTAACAGTGGCCCCCCACACAGTGCAGCCTTTACCTCAGAGAAAGCCCGCTGGCATTGCTCCGTCCACTGGACCGGATCTGGTGCTCCCTTTTTAGTGAGTTCAGTCAGCGGGCTGGTGACGTCCGAATAATTAGGTATAAACCTACGATAGTAGCCAGCCAGCCCCAGGAACTGTCTCACCCCCTTTTTGGTCTTGGGCCTCGGGCAGGCCGCAATCGCTGCTGTCTTATTAATTGGGGATGCACCTGCCCATTGCCCAAGTGGAAACCCAGATACCGTACTTCCACCTGCCCAATCGCACACTTCTTCGGGTTGGCTGTGAGACCCGCTCACCTCAGCAACCTAAGGATGGCCCTCAAGTATTCTAAGTGCCACGGCCAGTCATTACTGTAAATAATAATATCGTCCAAACAGGCGGCCGCGTAGGTGGCATGGGGGTGGAGGGCCCTGTCCATAAGCCGCTGGAACATAGCGGGCACCCCAAACAGCCCAAAAGGAAGTGTGACGAACTGATATAAGCCAAATGGTGTGGAAAAGGCTGTTTTTTCTCGGGATAGAGGAGTCAAGGGGATCTGTCAATATCTCTTTGTCAAATCCAGTGTCGAATAAAAATGAGCCGTGCCTAGTCGATCGAGCAACTCATCAATACGAGGCATTGGGTACACGTCAAATTTAGACACCACGTTGACTTTTCTATAGTCCACACAGAATTGGACCGACTCGTCGGCCTTGGGAACAAAGACCACTGGGCCGCTCCAGTCACTGTGGGACTCCTCAACGATGCCCATTTTGAGCATGGCCTCAAGTTCTTCCTGAACCACCTTTTTTTTGTGTTTGGGCAGTCTGTAAGGGCGGCTGCGTACTACTACCCCCGGGGGCATCTCAATGTGGTGTTCTATGAGGTCGGTGCAGCTGAGCGGGGCGAGAACACGTCAGAAAATTCTGTCTGCAACTGGGCGACCTCCGTGAGCTGGGTCTGGGAGAGTTGGTCTCCATAGGGGACCGGAGCGGTGGGCGATGTCCATTTTACTTTTTGAACCTCCAGCCCCAGCTCCACCTTCTCCGGAACCATCGACACCAACACCACGGGGACCTCCTCGTTCCAGTGTTTTAGCAGATTGAGGTGGTAAATCTGTAGCGCCCCACCCCTGTCTGTTCGCCTCACCTCATAGTCAATGTCCCCGACTCGCCGTGTGATCTCAAAGGGTCCTTGCCACCTGGCGATCAATTTGGAGCTTGACGTGGGCAGCAACACGAGTACCTTATCTCCTGGTGTGAATTCCCTAAGGCTCATGCCCCTGTCGTACAGACGGACTTGACGTTCTTGGGCCTGCCGCAAATTCTCCTGGGTTAGGTGCGTGAGTGTGTGGAGTTTGGCGCGCAGGTCGATAACGTATTGAATTTCGTTTTTACTAGTTGAAGGTCCCTCCTCCCAATTTTCACGCAGCACATCTAGAATGCCACGCGGCTTACGCCTGTATAATGATTCGAATGGGGAGAACCCTGTGGAGGCTTGCGGGACCTCTCACACTGCGAATAACAGGGGCTCGAGCCATTTATCCCAGTTGCGTGCGTCTTCGCTTACAAATTTCCTAATTATATTCTTGAGGGTGCGATTTAAACTGTTTGACTAAGCCATCCGTTTGTGGGTGATAAACGCTGTTGCGGATAGGCTTAATTCCCAGTAACCCATACAGCTCATGCAGTGTGCGTGACATAAACGTAGTGCCTTGATCAGTCAGAATCTCTTTGGGGATTCCGACTTGGGAGATGACGCGGAAGAGTGCTTTTGCAATACTACATGCTGAGATATTGCGAAGAGGCACTGCTTCTGGATATCGCGTTACATAGTCCACCAGAACTAAAATAAAGCAATATCCTCATGCTGACTGATCTAATGGCCCGACGAGATCCATCCCAATTCTTTCGAACGGGGTCTCAATTAATGGCAGCGGGCGCAAAGGCGCTTTTGGAATGGCTGCGGGATTTACTAACTGGCATTCATGGCATGCCGTACACCACCTACGGACATCGCCCCGAATCCCTGGCCAATAGAACCGGGCCATTATTTGGGCTAGTGTCTTATCCTGCCCTAAGTGTCCGGCCATGGGATTAAAGTGAGCTCTTTGGGATTAAAAGCTGTGTTATTGGTTCCTTAGTCTGAGTGTCCTGCATCACTCGGTATAATCTATCCTTAATAATGGAAAAATAGGGGAAGGATGGTGTGGCGTTTTGGCTGGAGAGTTTGACCATCGATTACTCTCACTTGGCCAAACGCGTGCCGCAGAGTCTCGTCTCGCAACTGCTCTAACAGTAAATCCATAAGGGAATCTCTGAGAGAGGGAGGAGGAGCAGGCTGCTCCTCACTCTGACACGGTGATGACATAGACGGCTCTGTGACAGCTGCTCCCGCCAATGCCACTCTGGGACCTCCCCTCGCTAAACTATGGCAGGCTCCACTCTTCACTAAATGCGTCATTAATTCCCTAAATCCCAGCCAATCAGTCCCCAGAATTATCGAGCAGGTAAGGCAAGGATTAACCACCGCCTTTACTCTAAATTTTTCCCCTCTAAATAGAATGTGGACCGACACTAAAGGGTAGTTGTGAACATCCTCGTGCACACACACCTTCACCAATTGTGCTCTCCCCAATGCCTCGTCTTGCACCAGGCTTTGGTGGATGGAGGTCTGATTACAGCCGGAGTCCACCAAAGCTTGATACGTACCCCCTTGGATACTCACCGTAGTGCAGCAGATTAAGTCAATATTCCAGAAGAATCGTTCACTTTGTGATACAAGCACCAAATTTGGCATGAACAATGATAAGGACCCACTTTTTTAGAAAAGCCTCTTAGCCGCCTGAAAATCCAAGATGGCGGCCATTTTTAAAGATGGCCGCCATGTTAAATGGAAAGTAAAGGTTTTCAGTGTAGAAATTGATGTATGGACATATTGTGATGTTCTGGGCATCACATTATATACAATTTGGCATGACACATTCATTAGTGCCAAAGCAAATCCAAGACAACAGGTATTTTAAACTCAAATTCTCAGTTTCCATCATAAGTTGATTAGAAATGCGATTTTAAAAAGTAGTAAAAGTCCAAGGTCCAAATGATCTTTATCCACGTAAAAATATTGTAATCAATCTCAATTGATGTTCTTTTTATAAGAGAGTGATGTCAAAGCACAACCAGGGCACACTGGTGACATCATAGCTGTGAGACTCAGCATGGGGTTCGGTGTCAGCTAAGTACTATACTCACTAGTTGTAGTGTACTAACTATAGGACTCACTGTAGTTACAGTATAGTTTAGTATCCTAAATGCTATCTAATCAGCCCTGTATATACACAAACTAGTAGGCCTAGTCTAGATAGTTGTAGTATTGTAGTTAGATAGCCACACCTGAATTGACAGGATGTGCCAGCGCGGGATAGCCGAGCCAAGGGTAATGGGGCTTTAATTACCCAGATGGTGTACAGATCGCATGGGACTTAAATGGCACTGGATGAACGATTGGGCTAGGTGTAGAGCACTGATGTTTGAACCTAGTTGTATCCCATACTTCAATGTGCTTAGGTATTTCCACAGTTTTTTACAGTTGGGTGGTAAAAGGATAGCCCCTCGGCCTAAACCGTCACACAAAATGTCCACTTCCAATCTGCTGAGTGGTGTATCTCAAACTGACTGGACAAAATGTTGTCTTTGTCAGACAGATAAAAAGGAAGAATTGAAAACTCCTCCAACACATTATCCTTGCAGTCTTGATGGTTATTCTATGATTGCCACAAATTTACCACTCTTTCAAGCAATTAATCAGCTGCCAATCAGGTTAGACGTGTCGCGATTGGATGATGGAGGTGGTACTGAAGACACACTGTGAAGGAATAATGCAAAATATCACCAAAGCTGCCGTTTGATGTTCAGTAACGGCAAGCTTGAGCGTGCAAGAAAAAGGGCAGCAGGTGTCCAGAATGACCCTGATGAGGAACACTCAAAAATGCGAAGAACTACCCTTGAAGTGCAGCAGTGTTTCCTTTGTGAAAAGATGGAACCTTTCTGAACTGCAGCAGGCAATGACCATGCAGCTGAATGACAGACTCAATAAATGTGCTCGTAACCTGAGTGATTGTAAACTTCTCGCTCTTTTGAGTGGTGGAGATGTAGTAGCACAGGAGTTGAAGTATCATTCCTCCTGTTTATCAGCTCTGTATAATACCCTGTCCACACTAGGGATTTTGTACCGATACGATACTACTTTCGTACCGCAACACCTGTCCACACTAGCAACTATACCGGTACTGTAGCGGTATAACTGTATCGGTACGAAACCCACAAATGTATGGGTTTCGTACTGGAACAGTATCGGTACTGTAGCACTTCGCTGTAGTGTGGACAGATGAAGCAGTTCTGTATCGATACAAATATAATGTGCATGCGCAAAGTCACACACCTCAATCGATGTCTTCGCTGAATAAAATAGTGAAGAACGGAGATTCGTTTTCTTTGTTTCTTTCTTAACTGCCTCGCGCGTTTTATACGATTCGACTGAATAAATGACCACCAGAAATACAGACTGTACATTGACAACAAAAAGCACACACACGTTTCATCCGCCATATTCTTGGAAGGAAGTTACTCGGTAACCATGGAAACATTTCGCGCACGCGCATTTCAACTACCGTGAAAGAAAACCACAAACATTTCTCGCTAGTGTGGACAGATGCACTAAACTGTACCGGTATACTTTGTATCGATACAGTTATACCACTATCGTACCAGTATATATGTGAACACAGCATAACCGAGAGAGGGCACATCTGTTATCAGCAGAAAACCAAGACAAAAATGGAATGTCACCAGAAAAGGAAGCACTCCCACTGGTGTTCTCAGAGTTGCTTACTTATGTAACTGAGAATAGAAACAACAGGGATGAGCCTGTTGTTTTTCGACTTGCAGAGCTGGTTAACCTGTACAAGCAGAGGCTTCAACAATTTGTAACAGACATCCCAGATGTAAATGCCACCAGATTGAAAGACAGGCTTTTGGCAGAGATTCCTGAGCTGGAAGCATTCAAGAAAGGAAGAGATGTTCTTCTGGCATTCAGAAAAGACATTGGTCCAGTTATGTCAGATGCATCAAACTATTCTGATGCTATTATTCTTGCCACTGCTGCCAAAATAGTTCAAAGGCAAATGGTTGACCATAAGTGCAAGTTTGAGGGTAATTTCCATGAGTGCTCTGCAACTGACTCAGTACCTCAAGCTTTGCTTCAGTTTGTCTGTATGATTGAACATGGGGCTGACATAAAATCTCAGCTGAGGTTTGGAGCAACCAAGACAGACCTGGCTATGGCTCAGCTTCTTCAGTATAACTGCTTCTCGAAGTACAAAGAAGGTGCTGTGACTCAAAGGCATTCAAAAGATCGTGAAACGCCATTCCCTGTTCACATAGGGATGTCTGTACATTCAAAGACCAGGAAGAGACACTTATCAAGCTGCCTGCATCTGGGCCCAAGCAACTTTATGTCAAATGCATACAGAGAGCCCAGCCAACTGGGGTTGGTGAAAAGAAGGTGAAATTTGGAAAATAGTTTGGGCAACACTCCCACCAATAGCCCAGAGCTGTCAACAGTTGACAAAATGCAGGTGCAAGACTGAATGCTTTGGAAGGTGCAAATGCTACCGCTTTGGCCTTAGATGTACACAGCTGTGTGCCTGCAAATGTGATGATTCATTTTAGTTGCAATCTATGCAATTTGCCATTCCAAGACAATACTCTACCAACTAGCCCAATAGGTGTCGAATTCAGTGCCAAAATACACTATTTATGCAATTCATTTGTTTTTTATCTTCATAATATACCACAATTTAGAATTTCTAAATGCAGAACTGAATTTCCCATACTCAAAAACCTATTTTTAGACTCCAAGATCATTAAAAATGGATTATCCAATCATAATAGAGACAAAAATCACATACTGTGGAAGGGCGACCATCTTGGAAAATGGCGGCTATATTGTTGTTGGGTTTTTTTTTGCGTGGCTAACGGGATTTTTGGGTAAAGTCGGTCTAGAAGATGATTTGTGCCAAATTTCATGCTTGTATCACAAAGTGAAAGATTCTTACACTAATCTGCTGCACTACCGGTATGCGATACGCTCCAGCCCGATCAAGGGCGGTCCCTGGCATGTCGGGGATCCAGACCACCGCGCCCACCTCCATCACTGAGCACTGATGCTGGAGGTTCCCCGGTTCCCCGCAGCGCCAGCATACCAGCCCAGGCTCTCCCTATGCACTGGTGTTCCGGACATCACTCACCTGAAGGGGATAAGACACAGACAAGGAAGTAGGAAACGGTAGGGCACCGCGGGTGTGGCGGGCCAGCTGGGGTGGAGCTGGCCCCCGCCTCCGTGGTGAGGGAATGGGGCGAGGATGGGGAGCAGAGGGAGAGAGAGAAGAGAGGGGAGAAGAGGAGACACGCTGTCCTGCCATCGGAACGGCCACCATATGGTCCTCCGCCAGCTCGGTGGCCTGATCCAGCGAGGCCGGGCGATGGCACTGGACCCACTCTGCTGTTCCTTCCGGAAGTTGGGCAACGAATTGTTCCAGCGCCACCAGGTCAATGATTCCCTTGGCACCGCGGTTGTCGGCCCTCAGCCACTGCCGGCAGGCGTCCCGGAGTTGCTGGCCAAACGTGAACGGCCGGCCGACCTCCTCCAGGTGCAGCACGCGGAAGCGCTGCCGTTGCTGTTCCGGGGTGCGACCCACACATTGGAGGACAGCCCTGCGGAGGTCCACATAGACCAGCTGGCTGTCGGCGGGGAGCTGTAGCGTGGTCAGCTGCGCCTCGCCTGTTAGCAGAGGGAGGAGGCGCGCCGCACGCTGTTCCACCGGCCAACCCCATGCCTCTTCTGCCTGCTCAAAAAGAGCGAGGAAGGCTTATGGGTCCGCATGATGACCCCACTTCATTAGGGTGAGGTGGGGAGGGTCCGCGGCGGTGGTGATCATGGGCCCCGCTGACGCGAGTAGGTGCCAGAACGCCTGGCGATCTTCCTGCTGCGCCAGCACCAGGGCTTCGAACCGTTGTTCCTGCTCCTTCCGGAGGGCGATCAGCGCCTGGTGCTGGCTATGTTGGGCCGTGGCGAGGGCATGGATCAGGTCCTTGAAGGGGGGAGGACTCCATGGAGCTGTTCTCTTCTGCACTCCGTCCCGGGTTTCAGCACCACTGTAGAATCAGACCAGGTGGGTGGAGCACAGAAGCACAGCAGGCCAGAACTGAGTTCTCAAAACCACTTTATTTTTAGCTTTTCAGCTTTTACACACACTCTCCCAGGCACACACACAAGTGTTCAGGTTGGGGGAGAGCCCCCTTCCTCTGCTCTCTCCTCTTATAGGGCACGGTCACTGGGGAAGACACACAAATACAGGTTAATTCCCATCAGGTGCAGTGATTTTACCACTTACCTTCCCTGACTCTGCCCTCCATTCACAGACCGACACTTGACCACGCTCCCGCTGCCACAATGACCTAAAACATCATCAGATTTTCACACAAGTCCTAAAAGTAGATAAAGAGAACCTAGTTAAACAAATGAGACAAAAATATGATACTTGGTCATTTATTTATTGAGGAAAATGATCCAATATTACATATCTATGAGTGGCAAAAGTATGTGAACCTCTAGGATTAGCAGTTAATTTGAAGGTAAAATTAGAGTCAGGTGTTTTCAATCAATGGGATGACAATCAGGTGTGAGTGGGCACCCTGTTTAATTTAAAGAACAGGGATCTATCAAAATCTGATCTTCACAACACGTGTCATGGCACGAACAAAGGAGATTTCTGAGGACCTCAGAAAAAGTGTTGTTTATGCTCATCAGGCTAGAAAAGGTTACAAACCATCTCTAAAGAGTTTGGACTCCACCAGGAGGAAATTCAAGACCATTGTTACCCTCCCCAGGATTGGTCGATCAACAAAGATCAATCCAAGAGCAAGGCATGTAATAGATGGCAAGGTCACAAAAGACCCCAGGGTAACTTCGAAGCAACTGAAGGCCTCTTTCACATTGGCTAATGTTCATGAGTCCACCATCAGGAGAACACTGAACAACAATGGTGTGCACGGCAGGGTTGCAAGGAGAAAGCCACTGCTTTCCAAAGAGAACATTGCTGCTAGTCTGCAGTTTGCTAAAGATCACATGGACAAGCCATAGGCTATTGGAAAAATGTTTTGTGGACGGATGAGACCAAAATAGAACTTTTTGGTTTAAATGAGAAGCGTTATGCTTGGAGAAAGGAAAACACTACATTCCAGCATAATAACCTTATGGTGAAACATGGTGGTGGTAGTATCATGGTTTGAGCCCGTTTTGCTGCATCTGGGCCAGGACGGCTTGCCATCATTGATGAAATAATGAATTCTGAACTATACCAGCAAATTCTAAAGGAAAATGTCAGGACATCTGTCCATGAACTGAATCTCAAGAGAAGGTGGGTCATGCAGCAAGACAACAACCCTAAGCACACAAGTCATTCTACCAAAGAATGGTTAAAGAAGAATAAAGTGAATGTTTTGGAATGGCCAAGTCAAAGTCCTGACCTTAATCCAATCGAAATGTTGTGGATGGACCTGAAGCGAGCAGTTCATGTGAGGAAACCCATCAACATCCCAGAGTTGAAGCTGTTCTGTACAGAGGAATGGGCTAAAATTCCTCCAAGCCAGTGTGCAGGACTGATCAACAGTTACCGGAAATATTTAGTTGCAGTTATTGCTGCACAAGGGGGTCACACCAGATACTGAAAGCAAAAGTTCACATACTTTTGCCACTTACAGATATGTACAGTAATATTGGCTCATTTTCCCCAATAAATAAATGAGCAAGTATAATATTTTGTCTCATTTGTTTAACTGGGTTCTCTTTATCTACTTTTAGGACTTGTGTGAAAATCTGATGATGTGTTAGGTCATATTTATGCAAAAATATAGAAAATTCTAAAGGGTTCACAAATTTTCAAGCACCACTGTAATTTGTGCACAGGGCATTATCATGCTGACTCTTTAGTGAAGGAAAATCTTAATGATACAATTGCTTCCAACTTTGTCGCAACACTTTGGTGTGTAATGTGCAGGTGTGTCCCCCCCCCCCCCCCCCACACACACTACTGTGCAAAATTCTTCAGCACATGCAAAGTAATGCTGTAGAGCCAAAGCAATGAGTCCTTAAAAATAATGAAATTCAATTTTTTTTTAAATGACACTATAACTTTGGTAATTATTAATTAATCACACTATAATTTTTAATAATACTATAGAGAGCAGTAAACAGTAATAAATGAAACTAAGTCAATATTTGGCATGATGACCCTTTGCCATGGTGGTGCAGTGGTTGACACTGTCACCTCAGAGCAAGAAAGTTCTGAGATTGAACCTGCTGGTCGCCTGGGACCTTTTTGTTTGGAGTTTGCATGTTCTCCTCGTGCCTGTGTAGGTTTTTTTTTTCCCCCTGGCACTCTCTTTTCCTCCCACAGTCCAAAGACATGAGGATTAGGTCAATTGACGACTCTAAATTGCCTAAAGGTGTGAATGTGCTAGTTGTTAGTTTCTGTGCTAGCCCCATGATAGATTGGCAACCTATCCAGATTGCACCCCGCCTCTCACCTGAAGTCAGCTGGGATTGGCTCCAGCTCGCCTATTTGCTTTCAAAAAATAGCAGTCTCAGGTACAGTGAGTGCAGTTTTATAAGGCAATGAGCTCTAAGTTTTACTGAGCATATTGCAGAACCAGTCACAGTTCTTCTGGAGACTTTAACTGTCACATATCTTTGCAGCAAAACCCAGCAGCCTTCATTATGTTTTTTTTTTTGTCTGAAAAGTGTCTCATCTCATCTCATTATCTCTAGCCGCTTTATCCTGTTCTACAGGGTCGCAGGCGAGCTGGAGCCCATCCCAGCTGACCACGGGCGAAAGGCGGGGTACACCCCGGACAAGTCGCCAGGTCATCACAGGGCTGACACATAGACACAGACAACCATTCACACTCACATTCACACCTACGGTCAATTTAGAGTCACCAGTTAACCTAACCTGCATGTCTTTGGACTGTGGGGGAAACCGGAGCACCCGGAGGAAACCCACGCGGACACGGGGAGAACATGCAAACTCCGCACAGAAAGGCCCTCACCGGCCACGGGGCTCGAACCCGGACCTTCTTGCTGTGAGGCGACAGCGCTAACCACTACACCACCGTGCCGCCTCTGAAAAGTGTCTCTTACTTAATATGGTGCTACCAAAATAAAATTTTGTGCTGGAAAACTAATGTTGAAATCAAAAAATGTTTTTTTGTACTAACTTGATAATGGGGTGCCAAAGACTTTTGCATAGTACTAGACTGTATATATGTATTGTGTGTGTGTGTGTGTATACACCATAACATTATGACCACTGATAGATCAACATTATAACCACTGAAAGTTGAAGTGAATAACATTGATTATCTCATTACAATGGCATGTGTCAGGGAGTGGGATATATAGGCAGCAAGAGTACATTCAGTTCTTGAAGTTGATGTGTTGTAAGCAGGAAAACTGGGCAAGCATAAGGATCTGAGAGAATTTGACAAGGGCCAAATTGTGATGGCTAGAAGACCGGGTATGAGCACCTCCAAAATGACACATCTTGTGGTGTGTTCCCGGTATGCAGTGGTTAGTACCTACTAAAAGTGGTCCAAGGAAGAACAACTGGTGAACTGGTGACAGAGCCATGGGTGTTAAAGTCTAACTGATTCGCATGGGGCACGAAGGCTAGCCCATATGGTCCAATCCCACAGAAGAGCGACTGTAGCACAAACTGCTGAAAAAGTTAATGCTGGCTAAAACAGAAAGGTTTGGCACACTTTGGCACATCAACTTTGAGAACTGACTCTTCTCTTGCTGCCTAATATATCCCACCCCTTGACAGGTGCCACTGTAACGACAATGTAATTCACTTTACCTGCAAGTGTTTTTGATTTTCTGGCTGATCGATGTATATATGTATTATTAATGATGTGACTGAGGTGGTTTAACATGGAAACAACTCTACAGGCTCCACAGGTTGAAGGTGAATCAGTGCAGGAGATCAAAGTAGAAGTCAAAGGTGAACATTTTAAGATAACAGAGAAAAGGAAAGTGATGTTTAAATCCTACAACACATTGGTATTTATTCAGACTGATAAGCCAATCTACAATCCAGGCCAAACAGGTGATTGATTCCTGCAAATGACTATTTTCATTTTAGCTATATAAAAGTTTAATTGTTACTGATGGTGTAGCTCAAAATATCACACTATGCTTGTTTTTCCACAGTGAATTTCAGAATTGTCACTTTGGATTCTAATTTTATCCCACTTGAGCAAAAGGTAAAAGGAGAGTTTTATGTCAATATGTAAAGGCCTCCTATTTAATGACATACCAAGTTACTGCATTGTCATTTACATCAACACAAACCAATGTTGCTCCCATCTGTGTGTAACTTTATGCAGTTGAACAAATTAAACTGAATAAACAATAGCTTTCTTGTTTATACCGGTAATATGTTGAAACAATGTATTGTGGTTTGATTATTTCATAATGGAAATTAAAACATTTTAAAGCATTATTTTATACTCCACAGTACAGCACAGTGAGTCTTCAGGTAAGATAGAATCATACACAACATTACATATTTTATAACATCCTTATTCATTTGCATGCTTTTGTCTGTACATATTGTATAATGCTTCTTCAATGTCTTCACAACACTGAACTAATTGTGGGTATCTTTTGTGGAACCAAACAGGATAATAATCAGAACAGGATTGGTCAGTGGACGAACGTGTCCTCCACAGGTCTGATACTGCAGCTTTCTCATGAGCTAAATGCTGAGGCACCACAAGGACGTTATCGGTTAATTGCTGACACTGGAAAAAGGACGATAACACACAATTTTAAGGTGGAAAAGTATGGTAAGTGACATTACTAGTAACACCTGAGTTTTTACAGATGTAACCAACATAATTTATGGTCATAATAAACTGCATTTGACTTTTAGTTTTACCCAAGTTTGAGGTTACAGTAAAGGCACCAGACCAACACAGTGTCGATGAAGAGGAACTGAAGATAGAAGTTTGTGGAAAGTAAGTATAAAGTTTTGGGGGGGGGGTTCCAAAAACTGAAAAAAATTCTTAAATTTTCAGTTTTATTAAATGCATTGCATAGTCTTGACACAACTACACAAGTGTATGATATTTATCTCTCCAGGGCTCGATATTAACGATAGTCCGACTGTCCAGGACAACTAAATGTTTGGCCCGGACAAGTCAAATCCGCATCTGCCTGTCCAATGGGACAAGTTGAATATTTGTTGAAAATCACCATTTTTATAGTAATTATTCAAGAGTTACATCAATAAAGTTCCAGCAAATCTAGTTCAATCCCCTCAGTAATCCAGTCGTGTTATTGTTTATGAAATTCTGGGGAAGCCAAGTACAGTAGGTGCATGTGTAAAAATAACCATGTCATAATATTTAATTATAGATTATTAAACTTTGAATTCATCGAAATTGGAGAAATGACGATCAAATACCTCAATAAAATAAATATCTGTGGTGAATCTTCATTTCATTGGGACAGTCATTGTATTTTTCTTTTGTATGGTACACATTAATGATCACAAATGTCATAAAATATTTCATGGGAATTTTACAACAGTGCCAAACTCACTTGCAGTTTGTTTTCATTCACAACATGATTCTGTCACCCTTATTATGTCCAACTTGTTTTCTTTCAGTTTAATTTCTTTAAATCCATTTATACTTCAAGTTTTACTGGATTAATCAAGATTTAACTTTATTTCCTCCAGAAGCTTTGAATTTGGTTGAGTCTAACTCTTAAAACTGCATATCAGGTAATGGGTTATAACAACACATGCAAAATAATGGGGCATTGGATAATTTTTGTTTATTGTTACAGTTAAAGTTTGAGTTTTATTGAAAAATTATAAATCACTAAAAGGAGTTAATCATTATAATGATTATCATAACTATACCTGCTTTTTGGTAAACTTTGTTAACCACTTTCCTTTCATTGAACTAGTAAATACATACAATGCTGTCCAATTGATGCACCTTAGATTTCTGTTCCTGGTTATAATCATATAGATTGTTGATTCAGTCTTAGGTGTGTTTTTATTTGTAGCTAGGCTATTTATACATTTGTTCATGAAGAAAAATGTAAAAAAGATTAACGAAAAATGACTAAGAATAGTAGATTTTTTCACTCACTTGGTGTTTTCTATAAGAACCTTAATGTCTGGTGGAATGACGCATGCACCAATCTCTATAGGAAGAAGCATGTTCTTTATGGTACGGTAGCCAATACATGCCAAAACTATGCACAGTTCTTTTAACATTTTTATAGTCAGTTGATACTTGATAATACGAGAAAGTCTTTAAAACAACCACAGCAGAAACTATTAAAAAGATTGATGAACACGCATCTGTTTTTTCCACAAACGCTCATTTCAGTTGAAATTTTTGTAATTCATGACAAAAAACTGGGCAGAGGAATGTCCATTTAAACATCACACTGCATCATTCCACTGGACTTGATGGTAGTAATAAAAAAGGTTATGGTCAGGACAAATGAAAAATCTTGCTGCTTGTCTGAGTGGACAAGTGGATTAAAAAGTTAATGTTGAGCCCTGCTCTCATGCTGTATATCATTACATATGAGGATTTATGGATGTTGTATTGAAACTCTATGAAATGAAGGTACACATATGGACAACCAGTGCCTGGTCAAGCAGTGGCGCAAGTGTGCCGGAAATTTAGGCAGAGTTTTTATGCGGGACCGTTGATTACACCCTGTCTGAGTGAAACTGTTGAGGTATGTATGTAACACTATAAACAGGCAATCATTTCTCTCTCTCTTGCTCTCTTGTGAAATAATTATCACCATATGTTTATGGATGTTCCCATAGATAAGTCAGACTGGCTGTGCATTTCTTATAATCAATGCATCAATCTTCCTGACTACTGAATTTGAACAGAAGCTTGAAGATCAACTTCATGTTACTGTTACACTCAAAGAGGAAGGAACAGGTGAGTCAGTAACAGATTATTTAAAACAAATATAAAAAACAGAAGCTAGCACTATGAGCAGACAGACTCCTAATGTTATACATTATATTTATTATTATATACTGCCCAACCCAAAAAAAGTCACCATTTGGATTTAAATGAGCAAATACATAAGCGCCTTTGATTGGATAATTACTGCGGTGATTAATGTGTTTCAGCTGGCAACAATTCTTTTAACCCTAACTGATGCAGTGAGTAGCTTCTCATTTCTTAAACAAACATGTCAGAAGATGTATCTTGTGCTCATGGAAAAGATGTTACTGTATTTCAAAAGGGTCAAATTATTGGCCTGCATCAAGCAAAGAAAACACCTAAGGAGATTGCTGAAATAATTGGAATTGGGTTAAGAACTGTCCAACCCATTATTAAAACCTGGAGAGATAGTAATGAACCATCAACTTCTTCAAAAAATGTGGTTAGAAAAAGACCCTGACTGATCATGATCAGAGAGCACTTAAATGCTTGGTGAACTCAAATCATAAAACAAATCGACAGTAGAATTCAGGGTTATGTTTAATAGCGAAATTAAGACCATTTCCACACTCACAATGTGATGAGAACTCGCAGGATTGGTACTAAACAACTGTGTGGTCATAAGAAAACCACTTGTTAGTGAGACTAATCAGGAGAAAAGGCTTCAATTTCCTAGGGAGCATAAAGATTGGACACTGGAGAAAGAAAAAAAAAAGTCATGTGGTCTGATGAGTCCAGATTTTCCCTATTCCTGAGTGATGGGTGTGTCAGGGTAAGAAGGGAAGTGCAAGAAGCGATGCACCCATCATGCATAGTGGCCACTGTACAAGCCTCTGGAGGCAGTGTTATGATCTGTGGTTACTTCAGTTGGTGAGGTTGAGCCTCAGCAACGTTATGGGGCAATAAAATGAAGTCAATTGATTACTTGAATGAACTGAATGACCAGGTTATCATATCAATGGATTTTTTTTCTTCCCTGATGGCACAGGCAAAAAATTAGGGCTAAGATTGTGAAAGAGTGGTTCAGAAAGCATGAGGAATCATTTTCATGCATTAACTGGCCTCCACAAAGTCCTGAACTTAATCCCATTTGAGAATCTTTGGGGTGTGCTGTAGAAGACTTTATGCAGTGGTTTGACTCTTCCATCCTCAACACAAGATCTCAAGGAAAAATTAATACAACTCTGGACTGAAATAAATGTTGTGACATTGCATAAGATCATCGAAACAATGCCACAGCGAATGCATACCATAATCAAAGCCAAAGGCGGTCCAACCAAATATTAGAGTGCATGACTTTTTTTTTTGGCAGGCCTTTAACAAGATTTGCGTTTATATTTTATAACAGCATACCACAATTTGTTTCTTTTTGCTTAGATATTTCCTTGGAGAAATCTGAAAGGATAAGACTTTCTTTCCAAATCGGTAAAGTGGAAATCCTTGATACACCAAAAAATTTTGAACGGGGAAAATTTATAGAAGGAAGAGTAGGTGTTTTTTTTCTTCAAACTTTGTTTGCTTATTGCTATTTCTTTTATGCTTATAATGTTTGACAATACTGTGACAATAATTCTTTTTTCCCTGATCAACAGATTAAAGTTACTACCTTCAGTGGAACACCAATTCCTAACAAGAAGGTGTACCTTTCAGAACGTGAACGGTGGGATCAAAAGTTACTACTTAATCTCACTACAGGTAGTAATGGATTGGTAAACTTCTCAGTCACTTCACCTGAACCTCCTACAACAGAGATAACATTGAGGGTAGGGTATGATGACCTGAGCACTCTAAAAACAAGAAAATAAAATAGAGAACAATATAGCAATTTTCAGTACACTGTCTTGCAGTAAAGCACATTTTTTTATTGTTGTTATTATTCCTGTATCACTGGTATCTAGGCAAGTGTCTATCCTCAGCAAACATACCCTGCATACAAAACCCCATTCTTTTCGACTGATGATAAACGTATACAGCTGCTCCAACCTGCCACACCTTACAGTCCTGTGTTCAGTGAACTGTCAATAGAGAGCTCAGAGGAACCATTCAAGTGTGATGCTGAAATTCCCATAACCGTTAATTACTATATTGTCGGGGAAACTACTGAAAATTACAGCATTGACCTTATATACCTGGTAGGTACATGCAGTGAAAATGTTTATTTGTGACAGCTGTATTACTACCTGCCATCTGCATTACCTACATTGTAGTAGCTCTAAATCTAACACAATGGACAGTTATCATATATTTTGACTCTCTGGTTCAGGTCTTATCTAAAGGAGCCATAGTCCATCATGGGCATGAGAAAGTTGAAGTGAAAGACTCTACAGATGTCAGAAAAGGCAAAATCTCATTCAAACTATCTGTTGTTGCTGAGCTGGCTCCTCAAGTGCAGATTCTGGCATACTCTGTCCTGCCCAGTGAGAACGTCATTGCTGCTAGCAAGAATTTTGGCGTGGAAAAATGTTTCAGAAATAAGGTAATGCTAGCATTATCATTATTAAATTTTACATGTATTCAGTTAGTCTGATTGCCCTATTTTTAGCAATGAAACTGTTAAACCTCTCCAAATTTGTTTTCATCATGGACTCCAGGTTTCGCTACAGTTCTCTCCCTCTAAAGCAGTTCCCAGTGAGAAGAACACTGTTGAGCTCACAGCTCATCCTGGTTCACTGTGTGGTCTCAGTGTGGTGGATCAGAGTGTGTTCATCTTGGAGTCTGGAGAACGCCTAAATTCTGACAAGGTGAAGTTACGATGTACTGAACTTGTGATTGTTATGTCTAAATCTAACAAAGCTTTTAGCAATGTTTTCTAGTGATAGGAAGGTATATTAACTATTTCTCAAGGATAGAAATGCTGAGGGGCTCATGAGATATGATGTCTAAGGTTTAGGCTGCACAGTGCTTAATTTCCATTGCAAGAGATCAGTGGAGACTGAGACCTCCAGTGGTCCATCTGGTATTCGATGTGTGAATAAAACAGACTATTTCACATCTCTTCTCATGTTAATAAAGTCTTACATGCACTAAGCTTACATATCATATGAGTTGAGGCAGGGATCACACTGAAAAGCAAAGCAGCAGTGGCAGAGCATAAGAGAACACTCAGACCATAATAATTCTGTGATTCAATGTTCTAGCTCGTTCTTAAGTGATTCAAAGCGCTAACATTCTGTACAAAAAAAAAAAAGACTTGGAAAAATGGATACCAGTAATAGAAATGTGCTCTTAGGGAGGGATCACATTGAAAAAAGCAAAAAAAAAAAAAACAACGAAGCAGACCTATGAGAAATAAAGTATGAATATAAAATTCCTGTTATAAAATGACGTGTGGGGGGGGGGAAGAATATTAGTGCTTTGATTGGTCAAAATGCCTGAAAAGTTCCTAGAATACACTAAACTGACATTGTTGTGCATTGCATTGCATTACACTCAGAACATTGAATCAAGTTCAACTTGTATCAATGATCTGCTCTTACATCACTAGCATAATGCTAGTGGTTTCAACCGTTCTGTTGCCAAACTATAGCAAACAAAAGAAAACCTGCTGCTTCTGCCAGTACGACCACTGTTCAGTGTAATCCCTGCCTTACTGTCCATGTATTTGTTATAAAATATGTAGGAAATTATATGAAATGAAATTGTTTTTCTGGTGTGTAGGTATTTCGATTGCTACCAGTGACATCTGGATCATATCCCAATGATGTTGAAGATGATCTGGAGTGCTTACATGTTAGACCCCGACGGGCTGTACAGATTGACCAGACTTACAAAACATTAAAGGTATTAAAGACTGACATTATAGTAAAGACTGAACAATTGTAAAATGCAGCATAATTAGTTATATATGTTTTATATTATGTTTAAATGTTGATATATATTTAGACACTGCCTAAAACCAGAGCTCCTGATGAGTGTAAAATGTGTTAGTTAATAATCCCACGTTATTTTTTTAAAAAGCCAATTAAAAATAAGCGCTGGATAAAAACCCATCTATCTTATGTAAATAAAGACACAAATTTCATTGTCTAGTAGTTAACTGTTTACGAGACATGTTACCTTGCATTTATGATTGGGTTCTCTGTGGTGGTACACATTCATTGTTCATATGTATGGACGGACGGATGTCATATGGTCGTAAAAGCCGTCAAAAATCAGGTCAATGCATTACCATATTTTCTGAAGTTTGACACTCTGCTCCATGCACAGGGAGCTCTGCTATTAAATTAGGAAAACAAATCAAGAATAAAAATGCCAAATACATTTTGTTTAATACTTTAAGAGTGATTTTTTTTTTTATTTGAAACTCAGTGTTTTTTTGGGTCACTGATCAGTGATGTACTACATTGATGACACTGTGGTGTATTATCACCTGACAGAAAGTGGGGCTGAAGATGGCAACAAATTTGGCTCTTAGACAACCTGACTGTTTGCTGTACAGAGGCATCCAGTATCGACGAGAATCAGTCTTTTATCAAAGTATTTATTCATGTATTATTATTCAATAAATTATTCTCATTATTATAATTAAGTTACAATAATTGTTATAACTTAACTATTATATAAGTTGTAATTAAGTTATAAAATATATAGTGTTTCTTAAGGAGTTTATTGATATTAGATTAACATGGATATGTTTATGCATTATGTAAAATATTTTATCCTGAAAAATTGCAGTACAATTAAATCCAATAACCAATGGATATTGATAAGATATACATAATAAGTGTTCATGTACATACATGGTTCTCACAGATATAAGAGCTATCATATGAGTTCTGTTAATTTTTTTTTTATGTTTTTGCTGATTTGCAGGTAGGTACAGGTTGGGTGAAGCAGGCCCAGTAGCGTATGCATTTTCATCAGGCACTGAAGCACCTATTGAGACAATTCGCAAATTCTTTCCAGAAACTTGGATATGGCAACTTCTTGAAGTTGGGTTAGTGAATCAGCATATTATTATTTTTTTATTTTACTTTTAGCATGTGCCCTCGTATGCTGTGCCCCTTTCCAATCAGATGAGATTGGAGATGAGATGAGATGCTTTATTTGATGACGTCAAAAGACTCGTGTCGGCTATCCTTTTCTACAGGCACTCTGGATCAGCACATCTTCCTGTCACTGTTCCTGACACCATCACCACTTGGGAGACAGAGGCTTTCTGTGTTTCCTCTGTGGGTCTGGGACTGGCTCCTCCTGTTCAGCTCACAGTATTTCAGCCCTTCTTCCTGGAGCTCTCATTGCCCTACTCCATTATCCGGGGAGAGATTTTTGAGCTGAAGGCCACTGTCTTCAATTATCTTTCCAAATGCATTAAGGTACTGTAAGGCCAAAATTACAGTTGTGTTCAAAATAATAGCAGTGTGTTTAAAAACGTGAGTAAAGCTCAAAATCCTTATAATAGTTTTTATTTCCATGCATTGGGAACACTGCACATTATATTCTACATCAAAACATGAAGAAAAATGTATGAATATTTTAATTACTTTACAGAAAATTAAGAAAAATGAACATTGGGCTGTTCAAAAAAATAGCAGTGTCTGCATTTTTCATTACAAACTCCAAATATTTACTGTATAAACTGAAAAAATCTTAAGGATTTAGTATTCCTGTGAATCACTAAACTAATATTTAGTTGTATAACCACGGTTTCTGAGAACTTCTGGCACCTGTGAACAGGAATTCCAGCCCAGGATGATTTGACAACATTCCACAATTCCTCTGCATTTCTTGGTTTTGCCTCAGAAACAGCATTTTTGATGTCACCCCACAAGTTTTCTATCGGATTAAGGTCCGGGGATTGGGCTGGCCACTCCATAACTTTCATTTTGTTGGTCTTGAACCCTGATGCTGCTCGCTTACTGGTGTGTTTGGGGTCGTTGTCTTGTTGAAACACCCATTTCAAGGGCATTTCCTCTTCAGCATAAGGCAACATGACCTCTTCAAGTATTTTGATATATGCAAACTGATCCATGATCCCTGGTATGCAATAAATGGGCCCAACATCATATATAGTAAGAGAAACATTCCCATATCATGATGCTTGCACCACCATGCTTCACTGTCTTCAGAGTGTACTGTGGCTTGAATTCAGTGTTTGGGGGTCGTCTGAAAAACTGTCTGCGGCCCTTGGACCCAAAAAGAACAATTTTACTTTCATCAGTCCACAAAATGTTTTTACATTTCTCTTTAGGCCAGTCGATGTGTTCTTTGGCAAATTGTATCCTCTTCAGCACATCTTTTTTTTAACAGTGGAACTTTGTGGGGGCTTCTTGCCGATAGATTAGCTTCACACAGGCATCTTCTAATTGTCACAGTACTCACAGGTAACTTCAGACCATCTTTGATCACCCTGGAGCTGATCATTGGCTGAGTCTTTGCCATTCTGGCTATTCTTCGATCCATTCGAATGGTAGTCTTCTGTTTTCTTCCACGTCTCTCTGGTTTTGCTGTCCATTTTAAAGCACTGGAGATCATTTTAGCCGAGCAGCCCATCATTTTCTGCACTTCTTTACAGTATACGTTTTACCTCTCCAATCAACGTTTTAATCAAAGCACGCTGTTCTTCTGAACAATGTCTGGAACAACCCATGTTTCTCAGGTTTTCAGAGAGAAATGGATGTACAACATGTGCTGGCTTCATCCTTAAATTAGGGCCACCTGATTTGACATCTGTTTTTTCACAGAATGAATGATCTCACTAATTAAACTCCACACTGCTATTATTTTGAACACGTCCCTTTCACTTAATTATTCGATTACACAGACTCAGGAGCATGCATATCATGAATGTTGGGTCTGTTGGTTTTCTATGACTCTACTACACCTACTGGTAAATTATTTGCCATGTAGTAATATAATTTCCACCAAAAACAGTGACTGATCTGGTTAGTCGTGTTGGACTGCTATTATTTTGAACACAAGTGTATATCTTCACAAATATGGTAACATTTGAGATGCAGAGAAAATGAATCACTTATGCCTCATCAACAGGTTAAAGTGACTCCGGCCCCCTCCTCAGACTACACTCTGAAGCCCTCTTCTGATGGCGAGTATTCATCCTGCCTGTGTGCAAATGGCAGAAAGACCTTCAAATGGACTCTGATTCCCACTGTGCTTGGTTAGTCCTACAACTCTTTCACAATCATTCATGGGGTTGTATGTTTTTTGCCAGTGCAAGCCTAATTTGATTGTAGATGCAGACATATTAATATTAATATTTTTTGTTGGGTATATTTTTCAATATGCGCTATTTTATAATCTGATGTTAACAAATGAGCATACTTTTGAAGCTGTTAATGGAATTCTGAAGAATTCTGGGCTATTACACTGCACATTTGTGGTGTGTATAGCTGCATGTTTTCTGGTATGAGTGTCTAATTTTTTTCTGAAAGTTCTACAAAATATTCATTCTCCAGGGTGTCCAAACAGCCAGGAACTAATGAGAATGCTGAGCAAATATGTTGATCTGGATATGTTAAGCATAATTCACAAAAACACGACAAAGAACTTTAGGAAATATGTAGATCATAAGGGTGAACATGTACAGCATACAATGTAAATAACTACAAAATCATGTACACGTATGTGTAGCTTTACTCTAGTTGGTTCCTGACTTTTCAGACACCCCGTGTACTGTGCAGCGTATGCCCATAATTTAAACAGCACACAAGCAATATTTCAGCCTGCAGCCACACTGCAACAGTGTGCAAAACTTATATGGGTTAAAATACAAACTTTGTGAAAGTTCTAACAACTTTGAAGAAGAGGAGAGAAAAAATTCATTGGATTACCAAAATTTATTTTCTAATACACAGTGACAATCTTATTTTTTTCCACACCATGTGGAAACGGGGCCTATGATCACCTGTATGCTGTAATGGTAATTTTTCTTAATTATAATTACCTTCTTTTCACACCTGTTCTTACATCACAGGAGTCTTGAATGTGACGGTGAGTGCAGAGGCAGAACAATCCCAGACTGTGTGTGACAATGAAATTGCGAGTGTCCCAGAGAGAGGCCGTATTGACACAGTTACACGGAGTCTGATTGTACAGGTCGGTGAGTTGAAAATACTCTAAACAGAAAAATTATACTTGGGCTAATTGTTACTATGATCTAATAACACTTTAACCCCATGTAGGCTGAAGGAACTGAAAAGACAAAGAGCCAAAGCTGGTTATTATGTCCACAAGGTTAGACTTCCACATATAAACTGGTGATTTATTTCTAATTGTGTACACTACAATGCTCATGTAAAACTGGTGCCAACAATAATATACCACACAGTAAAGACAGAGATGTCTTTCCTTTCACTTGCAGGCAACAGTGTTTCAGAGGAGTTGGCTCTGACTCTTCCTGAGGATGTAATAGTGGGATCAGCACGAGCTTCTGTTTCAGTGCTCGGTAAGAGAGAAAACAGTAGGGTGAAAAATTTGCATCTTAAAATTATGTTGTTGGGCTTATAATATATTATTGGCAGTAGTGACAGTACAGGTAAGGAATGAAAACAGGCTAACAAAAACAATGGAAATGTACAGTACATAAAATAATAGAAGAATCCACCTTCCTGAATTTCCCTTGCTATGGTTGGTTTGTTTCTTCTCTTACACATAGAACATTTCATGTTAACATGGGCAACCACTTTTCCTTAACCATGACTGTCACTTCTGGGGTTCCCCAGTATTTCATCCTGGGACCTGTACTTTTTCCATGTACATGTGCTGCCATGCATTCTGGATAGTTGGACCATTGAACAAAAAGAGTAAACAAAGTGCAGATGTAATATCCAAAATATTTTAAACTAGAAATGTATATATTTAGCTATTCATTTATTTAGCACAGATTCCATGCTCATGTGATTTTTGCGATTTCTGCATGCACTTGGCAAAAAAATTGCTGACATTTTTCCATTGCTACACTTCTGACCAAAGTACATGTTTGTTCTCCATGCCCCTCAGTCAACACTTATGTCAAAGCAAACCAAACCAAATAGCAAATGAAAAAAAATAGATCAATTTCACTCTGATTCTGATTTAGCAAATGGACTAATAAATGGGAAAACAATTGTCCTGCCAGGGCTAAATCTCAGGTCCACACCCTTTGATGAGATATTACAATAACACAACAAACCACTTGCCACAAGCCACAATATCAGTAAAATAATATAAATTATAAGTGAGTATGTGAAGAAGGAATATAATGAAAATACCGCAATAAAACATTACTAATTTTAAAACATCATAGGTAATTATATTAATGAATGTTAAATCCACCACCATGACTAATCTTTATCTACATGTGAAATGCTCAATAATTTTAGTCTTCTCTGGAAACTGTGGGCTAGGTATATTATAGTTTAACATTACTGTGCCCCAAATTTTGGGAAGGAGGTTTGACAGGGAGGCAGAAAAATATACAACAGCATAGTTTGTGTGGACCGGGATGCACCTATGCATACCCTTTGATTTACAACTGGCAACCGTTAGAATAATACATTGTTAAGAAATCTTTCTTCCTGCTTTTCTTGCAGTAACATCTTTCTACAAGAGATAGCCTTGGCTGTGTATTATATGTAACAAATATGTAACAAACTTACCAATTCTTAATGCACTCATATTGATGACCTGGTGACTAAGCTGGATCTTGGAGCATACAGTGCAAAAATTCATGTATGTAGACAATGATCAACCTTCCTGAGGGGGAAACTATGTCTACAGCAGTATCTGGAACCACCAGGTTCAACTCCAACCAAGTCTGGATTGGCCTTTGTCAGGTGCCATTCCATGTTATAATAACCTCTAATCTAGCGAAGGGATCTATATCGAGGGGATAAACAATTATGGCTTCATCTGGTCTGAAATATTATGATGGCTAAATATTTTGGTTTGTGAACATCTCTGAGGGATTCACAGAAAGGAATGGCTTGGTATCAGTTACTGCCATCCACTGAATTGAGGGAATCCCAATCAGATCCATTTGGTCTACAGATTTCTGGTGTCTGCATGATCAGTTTGCTTATTTGGGCAAACCCTGCAACTGGATTAACCATTTAAATGAAATAAAAATCTACAGGAATGGGCATTATTTTATTAAGATCCAGAAGAAAATGCACACTATGTGATGGACACAGCCAGCATTCACCATAACATCATACATTTTGCAACCCACCATGCCATCTCTTTTATATTCAGCTACATGACACATGGATTTATTTGCAGAACTTCATCAGTCTGTACCACTAGTGAGGCCATTGGTGTCTCTACCAGAGGCATTGATCTCAAATTTAGTGCATCTGCATCTGCCATTAAAGCTAGAATGCATGCCCTTTAATCAGGTCAGAGCCATAATGCATTCTTTATCATGCATAAGAGATATTTAATTACAGTGTGTTACTTGCTTTGGGCAACTAGGCCATGAAATAAGTTATGTCAATCAGCTGAGTGGAAGATCCAGCTTCAGTTTCAGAAAGGCAGCCTGAATATCATCCTGCAGTGCATGCACCACTGTTTCTGAACTCCACTCCTGCATTACACAGAGATTTCAGAAAGCTCAGATGGCAAGCTGTCAGCACTCTCCACTAGAGTGAGCTCATTAATCATGTTCAGATAATGAGAAGCTGCCAATGAAAGAACAGGGATGTATCTCTATATTGGGGTGGACCCAAATACAGTATTCGGCAAATCACAAATAGAGGGTTTTTATGAATATTTACTTTGTATAAATATTTTTAAAATTATTTGTTTTGGGGAAGAAAAATGTCAAATAGCTGGTGTTCCTCGTAACTGTGAGCAAGGTGGTTGTATGTAGAAGAAAAAGAAAAGAAGAAACCTGTATTTGTCACATGCACACTTCAAGCAGTGAGATTCATCCTCTGCATTTAACCCATCTGAAGCAGTGAACACATGCGCGCACACACCCAGAGCAGTGGGCGGCCACACTACAGCGCCTGGGGAGCAGTCAGGGGTTAGGTACCTTGCTCAAGGGCACCTCAGCCCAAGGCCACCCCATGTTAACCTAACTGCATGTCTTTGAACTGTGGGGGAAACCGGAGCACCCGGAGGAAACCCACGCAGACACGGGAAGAACATGCAAATTCCACACAGAAAGGCCCCCGCTGGCTGCTGGGCTCGAACCCAGAACCTTCTTGCTGTGAGGTGACAGTGCTAACCACTACACCACCGTGCCACCCATGGTACGGTATGCCCACTGGTACTTCACCTGCTTGTGCTTTATGAAATTAAAGCGCATGTGAGCACTAGCTCACAATGTTTCAAATGCGTGCACACACAAACACGCAAGCTGTGAACACATGCATGTGGAATTACTGTAGGTGTGTCCAAAATTTTGACTGGTACTGAATATAAAGACAATGGCAAACACACACACACACACACACACACACACACACACACACACACACACACACTCTCTCTCTCTCTCTCTCTCTCTCTCTCTCTCTCTCTCTCTCACCTATCATCCATGAGCGCTGATCTGAGGGAAAATGAAATAAAGGTGCAGAGCTGATGCAACCAAGAAGAAAGAAAGAGTGAGTGAGAGCCAGACTGTGTGTGTGTGTGTGTGTGTGCGTGTGTGTGTGTGTGTGTGTGTGTGTGATACAGGTGCAGATATCACACTGGAGAAATAAAGTGCTATTTGTAACTATTCTAGCAAAGTTGCTGTGCCACAATTTCAACTTCAAATTTTAAAAATTATTTTATTTTCATTAAGGATTTGGTTATGCATGTTTATTAATAAACCAATATTACATTTAAGTGTTCATAATTTGTACAATAGTTTACTGAAAAACACTTACTATAGATTACAAATTGGTATGTATCTTAAAATGAGAAGTGTGATCAAAACAAAAACAGAACTGTTATGCCTATTTCCACACTTATTCAAATATTAAATACAACACATTTTGCTGCCTCAACAAGTATAGATATAAATACAAATACTGGTGTCTCTGCACATCCCTACTCTAAATGCAAGATAGCTGTACTAAGCTCTTACAAGACTACTAGTCCCAAAAGTACTTGCTCTGGTAGTACAGAACATAAGACAGCAGAACATTAAAACACATGATGCAATGTCTAGTAGATTAATTCTTCTTTGGCTTTTCTCTCATATAATTAGTGTTTGGTTTAAGTTGTTAAAATTGTGTTCTTTTTGTAGGAGATATACTTGGCCGTGCATTAAAAAATCTGGATGGACTGTTAAGGATGCCATATGGCTGTGGAGAACAAAACATTGCTCTCCTTGCCCCCAATATCTATATTCTTCAGTATCTTGAGAACACTGAGCAGCTCACCACAGCCATCCGTGAGAGGGCTACTGGCTTCCTTAAGAGTGGTCTGTGAGATTATCTTTGGCTTTTTAATCTTTACAGGTCAACAATAGTCATAATGATTATATTCTTGCTGAACTAATCAGAATCTACCATTTGTCTTTACACAGGATACCAGAGGCAGCTAAACTATAAACATATAAATGGTGCATATAGCACATTTGGCAGGGGAGAGGGGAACACGTGGTAAGAATTTCATGTGGCATTAATGATGCAAATGTTTAAAACCCCAAAATGTATTTTTTAACATGTGGTGAATGTAATCTCTTTATGAGTATAGTATTACACATGTAATGAAACAGGCTAGTACAACACTTACGTTTGAGAAAGAGAGAGATGGGAGGGTTATTACACAGTTGCACGAAGATATGAAGGTTATCTTCAAGTGTTGAATATGTTTCATGAGTGAATAAACTGAACAAGTGAAATATTTTGAACATGAGAAGATAAACTTAATATTGTTGCACCACTGTGTAATGTTCTTTATATTAAAGTCTTTATTTCATACTCGGTTGGTTCAGCAACACGCTCCACCATTTTGTTTTTCTCTACTCAGTTTATGCACATAATGTACATATAATAAAACAATTATTCCACTCAGTTTCGTTATACATGACTTATAGCTGCTATCAGCTTATGTACGACTCAATTTCGTGGAATGACTGTTAAATATGTCACTTAGATCCACGATGTATTTCGGATGAAAAATGCAAGTTTTTCAAAACGAGAAGATAAACTTCATATCTTCAAGCCAACATGTGATTTTTCTTTTTATTATATAGATACATTTACAAACAAAAAGTAACCAAATTTATCAAAACAATTCATCGATTTCCTCATGAGTGACATATAGAGATTTATGTCACAGGTTTGGTTTTCCATGTCCTGGATGGAGCTTGTATGAAAAATATGAGTGGAGTATTTCCCAGTAAAACATTTGTGTCCATGTGTGTGTGTATATATATATCTCATCTCATTATCTCTAGCCGCTTTATCCTGTTCTACAGGGTCGCAGGCAAGCTGGAGCCTATCCCAGCTTACTACGGGCGAAAGGCGGGGTACACCCTGGACAAGTCGCCAGGTCATCACAGGGCTGACACATAGACACAGACAACCATTCACACTCACATTCACACCTACGGTCAATTTAGAGTCACCAGTTAACCTAACCTGCATGTCTTTGGACTGTGGGGGAAACCGGAGCACACCCACGCGGACACGGGGAGAACATGCAAACTCCACACAGAAAGGCCCTCGCCGGCCCCGGGGCTCGAACCCAGGACCTTCTTGCTGTGAGGCGACAGCGCTAACCACTACACCACCGTGCCGCCTGTATATATATATATATATATATATATATACACACGTGTGTGTGTATATATACACACACACACACATACACACACAGTGGTGCTTGAAAGTTTGTGAACCCTTTAGAATTTTCTACATTTCTGCATAAATTTTCACACAAGTCCTAAAAGTAGATAAAGAGAACCCAGTTAAACAAATGAGACAAAAATATTATACTTGGTAATTTATTTATTGAGGAAAATGGTCCAATATGGCATATCTGTGAGTGGTAAAAGTATGTGAACCTTTGCTTTCAGTATCTGATGTTACCCCCTTGTGCAGCAATAACTGCAACTAAACATTTCCGGTAACTGTTGATCAGTCCTGCATACCGGCTTGGAGGAATTTTAGCCCATTCCTCCATACAGAACAGCTTCAACTCTGGGATGTTGGTGGGTTCCCTCATATGAACTGTTCGCTTCAGGTCCTTCCACAACATTTCGATTGGATTAAGGTCAGGACTTTGACTTGGCCATTACAGAACATCAACTTTATTCTTCTTTAACCATTTTTGGTAGAACGACTTGTGTGCTTAGGGTCGTTGTCTTGCTGCATGACCCACCTTCTCTTGAGATTCAGTTCATGGACAGATGTCCTGACATTTTCCTTTAGAATTCACTGGTATAGAGATCTTGCAGTCACATGACCGGAAAGTACACAACCGCCATCGTGTCGGTCAAAAACACAGCTGAATACTGCTGCACTCGTGTACAGAATGGATCAATTTCAACCGACGGACTACACGGCTCATTTTTCTAATGAACAGATAACTAGATACATGTCTAAAATAAACGATCTACAGATTTGTGACCCTTATGGCTTTCCGGACGGAGTTTTCACGACCGGATTTTGAACTGCCAGCGGAATACCCGGACGTGTATGATTACCTCATCAACTTTCCCTCGCTGTTCAGTGGTGAAGCACTGCGTGCTTATAAATCTCTGGACAGTTTTCTTTACAGAAATTCAGGATTTGTCAGCGACTCAGATGTGGCATCTTGTAAACAAGAAAATGATCCTCACTGGATGGGTAAGTCACTTAAGTATTGAGTATAGCACTGACCAGCCAATTATAGAATAGAATAAGGTAATTCCAAATCGTCCGTCTTGTTTACATGGATCTGGCGTTGGAGAGGTAGAGGCTTGGCAGTGGAGATTTGAGTGGCTGTTTTCTGAGCTTAGTCAACAGGCCGGCTCTGCCTGTAGCCTCGCTTTTGCTTCGGCTCCCAGCGCCGCCTCCTTCGCTTTGCTTCCGATAACAATCCACGGAGACCCCGCTGGTCTCGCAATCTGGTCTCGTCCGGAATGTTTTTTTTTTTTCTCGTCCGGAATGTTGTGCATGCGATGGAAATCGCTACAAACCGTCATTTTCTGCTGGAAACCAATGTCCAGTAAGTCCGTACGGTTGTAGTGGATATTGAAGTCCGGTACAGACGAACAACACGCAAAAATACACACAAAAAACATAAAAACCGTGCACAGGTAGGGAGAGCTTGTAGCCGCAGCCATTGTAGTAGAATTGTATATAGTAGGGTTTTCCAGAAGAAAAGGTAGAAGTAAAAGCAGAAGTAGAACCAGAAGTAGAAGGCGGAATATGGCGTTTGACCAACATGATGGTGTCTGTCACAATCTGGATCGGCTGTGACGTCACGTGCAAGATCTCTATACCGGTAAGTCAGAATTCATTGTTCCATCAATGATGGTAAGCCGTCCTGGCCCAGATGCAGCAAAACAGGCCCAAACCATGATACTACCACCACCATGTTTCACAGATGGGATAAGGTTCTTATGCTGGAATGCAGTGTTTTTCCTTTCTCCAAACATAACGCTACTCATATAAACCAAAAAGTTCTATTTTGGTCTCATCCATCCACAAAACATTTTTCCAATAGCCTTCTGGCTTGTCCACGTGATCTTTAGCAAACTGCAGATGAGCAGCAATGTTCTTTTTGGAGAGCAGTGGCTTTCTCCTTGCAACCCTGCCATGCACACCATTGTTGTTCAGTGTTCTCCTGATGGTGGACTCATGAACATTAACATTAGCCAATGTGAGAGAGGCCTTCAGATGCTTAGAAGTTACCCTGGGGTCTTTTATGATCTCACCGACTATTACACACCTTGCTCTTGGATTGATCTTTGTTGGTCGACCACTCCTGGGGAGGGCAACAATGGTCTTGAATTTCCTCCATTTGTACACAATCTGTCTGACTGTGGATTGGTGGAGTCCAAACTCTTTAGAGATGGTTTTGTAACCTTTTCCAGCCTGGTGAGCATCAACAACGCCTTTTCTGAGGTCCTCAGAAATCTCCTTTGTTCGTGCCATGATGCACTTCCACAAACATGTGTTGTGAAGATCAGACTTTGATAGATCCCTGTTCTTTAAATAAAACAGGATGCCCACTCACACCTGATTGTCATCCCATTGATTGAAAACACCTGACTCTAATTTCACCTTCAAATTAATTGCTAATCCTAGAGATTCACATACTTTTGCCATTCACAGATATGTAATCTCATCTCATTATCTCTAGCCACTTTATCCTGTTCTACAGGGTCACAGGCAAGCTGGAGCCTATCCCAGCTGACTACGGGCGAAAGGCGGGGTACACCCTGGACAAGTCGCCAGGTCATCACAGGGCTCAGATATGTAATATTGGATCATTTTCCTCAATAAATAAATGACCAAGTATAAAATTTTGTCGCATTTGTTTAACTGGGTTCTCTTTATCTACTTTTTGGACTTGTGTGAAAATCTAATGATGTTTTAGGTGATATTTATGCAGAAATATTGAAAATTCTAAAGGGTTCACAAACTTTCAAGCACCACTGTGTGTGTGTGTGTGTGTGTGTACTGAGAAGTGTTCCACAAAGATATTTTAGTTATGGACACAAATAATATCCATCTCCAGGTTAACTGCTTTTGTCTTGAGGACTTTTGGCAAAGCACAACGTTACATCTTTATTGATCCAGAAATCATTAAATACGCCAAGAAATGGCTCATAAACCTGCAGAGATCAGATGGCTGTTTTATACAACAAGGAAGTTTGTTCAATAACAGAATAAAGGTGTGTATGCTTCAAAGGCTCTCCATACTACAGAACACATTTCTTAATAAATTTATTGAATCTCTTTTTTGTGTGTATATCATTTTTTTGTGTGCATATCATTTTATGTGTATATCATTTTTTGTGTGTATATCATTTTCATGTATTAAAGGGTGGTGTAAATGATGATGTGACCATTACTGCCTACATCACTGCATCATTTCTTGAACTTGGAAATACAGTCCAGGTCAGAGCATGATACAGTTTTAAAGTTTGCTTTCAAATGACACACAATTCTGCAAAAGTCATAATAAAGTTATAACTGTAATTGAAACTTTCTAAACTATTATGTTTTCTTATTTGCCATTATTTATGCTTTGATTGCAGGACCCTACTGTGAATAAAAGTCTGTTGTGCCTAAAGTCTTCTATTGGTAACCTGACAAACACCTACACCACTGCACTGTTGGCCTACACTTTCAGTCTTGCTGGAGAGAAGGAAACTAGAGAGCAGCTACTAAAAGAATTGGATAGTGTTGCTATTACAGGAGGTATGGAATGAGTAGAATAATTTGTACCATATAAATTTAAGTAGTGACATAGCAGGACAAACATAACAAAAATAAGCTACTTAATGATTGAGGCAAACTTACCTAACTTATTTACCAAGTTGATATACTTTTAAAAAAAAAAAAGGAAAGCTTGAAAATGTATGTAGAGTTGGACTCAAAATTATTCAACTCCCTCAAGACTGTAAGGGTTTGCAAATTCATATTTTTCTGGAGACCGAGAATATTTTAAAATTACCTCTGTATCAAGTTGAGGGGCATATTTAAATTGAATATTTAAAATATCTCCTCTCATCTCATTATCTCTAGCTGCTTTATCCTGTTCTACAGGGTCGCAGGCAAGCTGGAGCCTATCCCAGCTGACTACGGGCGAAAGGCGGTGTACACCCTGGACAAGTCGCCAGGTCATCACAGGGTATATGCCCCTTTTCCACCAAAGCAGTTACAGGGCTGGTTCGGGGCCAGTGCTTAGTTTGGAACCGGGTTTTCTGTTTCCACTGACAAAGAACTGGCTCTGGGGCCAGAAAAACCGGTTCCAGGCTAGCACCAACTCTCTGCTGGGCCAGAGGAAAGAACCGCTTACGTCAGTGGGGGGGCGGAGTTGTTAAGACCAACAACAATAACAAGACCGCGAAAGATCGCCATTTTTAAGCGATGAGAAGCCACAGTTGTACAAATGCTTAGTCATCCATTATTATTATTATTGTTGCTGCTGTTGCTGCTGCTTCTTCCGTGTTGTTTTTGCTTCTATATTCGCGCCAAGGTTTATGCAAACGTAGCGACGTAACTGACGTATACAGCGACGTAATGACGTGGCTTCCCTTAGCACTGCGAGCGATGGAAAAGCAAACTGGTTCTCAGCTGGCTCACAAGTTGAACGAGTTGTGAACCAGCACCAGCACTGGCCCCGAACCAGCCCTGGAACTGATTTGGTGGAAAAGAGGCAGTGGACAACCATTCACACCTATGGTCAATTTAGAGTCACCAGTTAACCTAACCTGCATGTCTTTGGACTGTGGGGGAAACCGGAGCACCCAGAGGAAACCCACGTGGACACCATGCAAACTCCGCACAGAAAGGCCCTCACCGGCCACGGGGCTCAAACCCGGACCTTCTTGCTGTGAGGCGACAGTGCTAACCACTACACCACCATGCTGCCCTGACTGTTAATATATGTTCACAAAATGTTATTCACATCACAGTAATGATTTTGGAGGAGGCTAAATAATTTTGAGTGCTGTTGATGAGAAAATTAGTGGCCCAAGAAAAGTCCCAGCTATAAGCATGGAGCCAAAAAGTCAGTCTTCATGATCTTGTGTCTCTTTCATTTTAGATGGTCGGCTTCACTGGTCTCAGTCAGCATCAGATGACTCCGGCGCATTGTCAGTGGAAATCAGTTCCTATGTGCTGCTAGCTATTCTAACTACAGGACAACTCACTACTGCTGATTTGGGTTATGCTAATAGGATAGTCAGCTGGCTGGTGAAGCAGCAAAATCCCTATGGAGGCTTTTCCTCCACCCAGGTACTCAGTTAATTTGCATTCCTTTATTTAATTTCAATTCTAAATTCACTGTCTCCAAATTTATCTTGCAACAAGAGGCCTGAACAACCAGCTTAAAAAGCACAGACCAGACAACAACACCAAACCCCACATAAAACACCAAACAACAGTTAAAATTGAGAAGAAAAACCTTCAATTTCTAAAAGTTCCTAATAAAGATGAAGAATTACTGCTAAATCAATGATTGTGGCCCAAAGGCCTTTTGTTTCTTTTATTTTATTTATAAAATAAAATTTTATATACAGTATAATTTTAATATCATCCATCCATCGATTATCTGTAATCGCTTATCCTGTGCAGGGTCACGGGCAAGCTGGAGCCTATCCCAGCAGACTATGAGCAAGAGGCAGGGGACACCCGAGACAAGTGGCCAGATCATCACAGGGCTGATGAGACAACTAACCATTCACACTCACATCTACAGTCAATTTAGAGCCATCGATTAGTGTAATGTGCATGTCTTTGGACTGTGGGGGAAACCGGAGCACCCGGAGGGGAGACACGGGGAGAACATGCAAACTCCACACACAAAGGCCCCCATCAGCCCCTGGGCTCGAACCCAGAAATTTCTTGCTGTGAGGCGACAGTGCTAACCACTACACCACCATGCTGCCCATTATATAATACACTTGTATATCCCCATCCATCCATTATCTCTAGCCACTTATCCTGTTGTGTGTGTATATGTGTATATGATGTATGTGTGTGTTTTCTTTCTGTGTAAAATAAGTTTTATCATCATCTTACAGGACACAGTTGTGGCCCTCCAAGCTCTGGCGCTGTACTCCACTAAAGTGTTCAGCTCAGATGGCTCTAGTACAGTAACTGTAAAGTCAGCAGATGGAGACAGTCACAACTTTGATGTGAACCAGAACAACAAGTTACTGTACCAAGAAAGATCATTGCAGAATGTTCCTGGAAAATACAGCATTGATGTGAAGGGCTCAACCTGTGTGTCAGTGCAGGTATCTTTAAGTCATGATAAGAGCTTTATCAATCTTGCTGACCTGGCATACTTGTTTGTCTGTCATATTATCAATCCAAACTCAGATATTTTTTCAACTAAGTTTTCCTCATTCATGCATTCTTAAAAACAATTAGATGCTCCAGATATATAGCCTTTTCCTCATTCATGCATTCTTAAAAACAATTAGATGCTCCAGATATATATAGCCTTGAGCCACACACACACATTGTGTGTGTATATATATAATATATATATTATATATATGAGAGCGCGAGATGAGGTACACAAATCAGTTACAGTTTCTGTTTATTGCCTATTTTATGATTTGACTCCTTTTATTCCCACTTGCAGACAGCACTTTTCTACAATGTCCCTACACCGACTAAAACTAGCACATTGAACATCACGGCAAAGACTGTGGAAAACTGCACAAAATCATCTGCAAGAACTTTGGCTATCAACTTCTCTGTCCTGTAAGAATAAATGAAAGCTCAGTTCTTGAAGTAATATGACAAAAAATAGGAGTGATTTCTTCTGGTGATATAGAAACAGATTTTAAGTATACGTAAATTATATTTATAGTCATTCCTTTTTTTACACTAAATTGCTGCAAATCATCTCATCTCATTATCTCTAGCCGCTTTATCCTGTTCTACAGGGTCGCAGGCAAGCTGGAGCCCATCCCAGCTGACTACGGGCGAAAGGCAGGGTACACCCTGGACAAGTCGCCAGGTCATCACAGGGCCGACACATAGACACAGACAACCATTCACACTCACATTCACACCTACGGTCAATTTAGAGTCACCGGTTAGCCTAACCTGCATGTCTTTGGACTGTGGGGGAAACCGGAGCACCCGGAGGAAACCCACGCGGACACGGGGAGAACATGCAAACTCCACACAGAAAGGCCCTCGCCGGCCCCGGGGCTCGAACCCAGGACCTTCTTGCTGTGAGGCGACAGTGCTAACCACTACACCACCGTGCCGCCCGCTGCAAATCATATCAATAAAATACTGAAAATCTAAACTCAACAATATTACCCAAGCACAACACAACCAATCAAGAATTTACGTTATTATGATTTTTTTTATGTTTATATAATTTCAAAATCATGTTTATGTCATGGCGGCACGGTGGTGTAGTGGTTAGTGCCGTCGCCTCACAGCAAGAAGGTCTGGGTTCAAGCCCCGTGGCTGGCGAGGGCCTTTCTGTGCGGAGTTTGCATGTTTTCCCCGTGTCCGTGTGGGTTTCCTCCGGGTGCTCCGGTTTCCCCCACAGTCCAAAGACATGCAGGTTAGGTTAACTGGTGACTCTAAATTGACCGTAGGTGTGAATGTGAGTGTGAATGGTTGTCTGTGTCTATGTATCAGCCCTGTGATGACCTGGCGACTTGTCCAGGGTGTACCCCGCCTTTCGCCCGTAGTCAGCTGGGATAGGCTCCAGCTTGCCTGCAACCCTGTAGAACAGGATAAAGTGGCTACAGATGATGAGATGATGTTTGTCATCTCCGTTGTAGGAAATGTTGATATAGGCTACTAAGCTTCTGCCACTGAAATAGTTTTTTTTTTCCACTTCTTGAATTTAGGAAATTGGGAGCATAAAGTGTAAAGAGATCGTTCTGCACTTCAAGAATATTTAGAGATCATCAAATATCACAGAACTCCAGTGGAAGTTTTTAGGTTTTGTTAAATGGGAACTGAGTCAGGAATACAGGCTTTGTTAGACCTTCTTTTTTGTGAGAGGCCTGTAGGCGATCAGCAAAAATCACTAAATTCATTGAAATAAGACTCCTTACAGTTACTGATGTATATAAATCTATTATTATTTTTTATTTATTTATTTATTTTTTACCCTGTTGTGACAGTGATTACTATTTGGTATTATTAGGGCCCGAGCCCGAAAGGGCGAAGGCCCTATTGATCTTGTTCCGTTTCATTATTATTATTTTTCTTCGCTGTTTGGCCATTTTTGAGGCACTTACCGTGCATGAAAACACGCGAAATTTGGGACACGCGTCACATATCGCGACCGCTACTCAGAACCTAAAACCCACATCCGGGCGGGGCTCGGGGCCTCTACAGCGCCCCCTAACAGCACCTCTCGCATTGAGGTTCCTGGTTGCCATATAGTTTCTTGTAGCGGTATGAAATTTGGTACGCATATGTATCTCACTAAGCCGAACAAAAAAGCAATGCCAATGCATTAGCCATGCCCAACAGGAAGTGAGGTAATTTCACTTTTGTGCGAAATGCATGACCACGAAGAGGGCGCAACTCCTCCTAGGCCATTCATGGGAACGTCACCGAATTTGGAACACATCATCTAGACACATGGCTGACAAAAGATTGTAAATACATTTCTCGTATGATAAACCGTTCCGAAGTTATATGTCAATCAATTTTCAATATGTATCTATACATGCTTAAAAAATTCATAAAAATTCTTCTACTTGCTCAAATTTGATCAAACTTGATAGGCAAACTACTCATAGGGGTTCTGACATGTCTCCCAATTTTTGTGATATTTCGCCACTGGGGGCGCTATTTTGGGGCCAAAATTCATATCTTGGCTTCCAATTGGTCAAATTTGATCACACTTGACGGGCACCCTCTTCATACCTCCCCTGTCATGTGTACCAAATTTTGAGATTTTTCGTCAATGGGGGGCGCTGTTTTTTGCCAACGCAATTTTTCCAAAACGGGTTTTTTGTAAATAATTCCTCAGTACTTTTTCACCACACAACTATTTTGTGATAGTATGTTGGTGTTGGAGAGACATATTTTTTCAGCCCATAAACACTCATGCACAGCATAGCGCCACCTACTGACATGGGTAAAACCAAAAATTTATTCTTCAAAAATCAATATCTCATCTTCTATTTACTCAATCTTGATCAAACTTGATACGCACACTCTTAATAGGTCACCTGACATATGTGCCAAATTTTGTGAACTTTCGCCACTGGGGGCGCTGTTTTCTGGCAACAATTTATATCTCGGCTTCTGATTGGTCAAACTTGACACAACAACTCTTCATAGGTCCCTTGACATGTATACCAAATTTGGTGAACTTTCGCCACTGGGGGCGCTGTTTATGGCAAAAATTTATATCTCGGCTTCTGATTGGTCGAACTTGATCAAACTCGGCAAGCAAACTCTTTATAGGTCCCTTATCATCTGTACCAAATGTGGTGAAATTCCGTCGAGGGGGGTGCTGTTTTTTTGCAGACACTAATTGTCCAAAACTGGTTATTGATAAATATTTCATGCAATACTTTTGCACCACATAACAGTATTGTGTCAGTATGTTAGTGTTACAAAAGACGTATCGACCTGACTCCTAAACACTCACGTAAAGCATACCCTTTTCCTGAGATAGTTGACCTCCCCATCAATGGAAAACACCAAACTACTCATGTGAAAAACTTGTCCATTTCCAATTACATATGGACTTAGACTTTATCTGAGTAACGTTCTTGTCACTAGAAAGAGGTATTTATTTGCAAACAGTATGTACGGTCATGGGACAGAAACAGACAGACACCAAATGCGTAACGTGCACCAATATTTATTTAGGGTTTGGGGGGATTGGAGTGTGTGTGTGCTGTTCAGTGTCAAGGTGATGTCCTGGAGCACTCGGGGTCGGGCTAGCTGAGGGCCTCCGCATCTGAAAATACTTTGTGTGCAGGCATGGAGAATGGGGTCGGGTGGGGTTGGGAGCGGGAGGGTGGGGGCTTGGGGGGGCATACGCCGGCAGGTGCGAGGGCCCGACAAGGCCGCTTGCGGCTTTTTATTATTATTATTATTATTTTTTTTTTCTGTCGCATTTGACCTTATTTGAGGCATTTCCCCATGCACGAAAACTCATGAAATTTGATACACACATCAGTCATTGTAACCACTTCTCAGCCACAGACGTTTGGCCCCGGGCGTGGCCCAGGGACTTCATAGCGCCCCCTAATTGAAACAAAACTCTTCAGAACTTATGGCCAGAACCTTACTCAGAACCCTTAGATCAGTACAAAAATGGCATGAATCATGATAGTTGTCCTAGCAACACACACACACACACACACTGCAGACACAGGGAAGCTAAGATGACTTAAGATTACAGCGTGAGATGGAGATAAGGAGGAGACACATGTATAGTTTTGTACATATATAAATGTACATTTTCACACCACAGAAACACACACACACACACACACACACACACTTTAGTCTTTGTCTGTCTGTCTCTCATCCGTCAAGCAGTCATGGCATTTGCAACATGCACATCACCTTTGAACATTTGATGAATATATGACATGTGACTGTTTTGTTGGGTGGCGGAATGTCCTGGGTTGCGGAACCACATGGGCGAGGGCCCGTCAAGGCCGCTAGCGGCTTTAATTATTATTATTATTATTATTATTGTTGCTATATGTATTGGCAATAGTTATAGTAATTGATATTTAGTTTTTGTTGCTGTTTGTTTTCAGATATACTGGGGCACTAGAGACCACCAATATGATCATAGTGGACATAAAGCTCTTATCAGGATTCACAGCAGATCCTGGTGAAGTAAGGACTTGCAATGTGCTTTTAAAAAATCCTTGTGTGTGTGTGTGTGTGTGTCTGCCTGTCTGTTTGTTATTGTCTTTATACAGTGGTGCTTGAAAGTTTGTGAACCCTTTAGAATTTTCAATATTTCTGCATAAATATGACCTAAAACAACATCAGATTTTCACACAAGTCCTAAAAGTAGATAAAGAGAACCCAGTTAAACAAATGAGACAAAAATATTATACTTGCTCATTTATTTATTGAGGAAAATGATCCAATATTACATATCTGTGACTAGCAAAAGTATGTGAACCTTTGCTTTCAGTATCTGGTGTGACCCCCTTGTGCAATAACTGCAACTAAACATTTCCGGTAACTGTTGATCAGTCCTGCACACCAGCTTGAAGGAATTTTAGCCCATTCCTCTGTACAGAACAGCTTCAGCTCTGGGATGTTGATGGGTTTCCTCACATGAACTGCTCGCTTCAGGTCCTTCCACAACATTTCGATTGGATTAAGGTCAGGACTTTGACTTGGCCATTCCAAAACATTCACTTTATTCTTCTTTAACCATTCTTTGGTAGAACGACTTGTGTGCTTAGGGTCGTTGTCTTGCTGCATGACCCACCTTCTCTTGAGATTCAGTTCATGGACAGATGTCCTGACATTTTCCTTTAGAATCCACTGGTATAAGTCAGAATTCATTGTTCCATCAATGATGGTAAGCCGTCCTGGCCCAGATGCAGCAAAACAGGCCCAAACCATGATACTACCACCACCATGTTTCACAGATGGAATAAGGTTCTTATGCTGGAATGCAGTGTTTTCCTTTCTCCAAACATAACGCTTCTCATTTAAACCAAAAAGTTCTGTTTTGGTCTCATCCGTCCACAAAACAATTTTCCAATAGCCTGCTGGCTTGTCCACGTGATCTTTAGCAAACTGCAGATGAGCAGGAATGTTCTTTTTGGAGAGCAGTGGCTTTCTCCTTGCAACCCTGCCATGCACACCATTGTTGTTCAATGTTCTCCTGGTGGACTCATGAACATTAACCAATGTGAGAGAGGTCTTCAGTTGCTTAGAAGTTACCCTGGGGTCCTTTGTGACCTCGCCAACTATTACACGCCTTCTTCTTGGATTGATCTTTGTTGGTCGACCACTTCTGGGGAGGGTAACCATGGTCTTGAATTTCCTCCATTTGTACACAACCTGTCTGACTGTGGATTGGTGGAGTCCAAACTCTTTAGAGATGGTTTTGTAACCTTTTCCAGCCTGATGAGCGTCAGCAACGCTTTTTCTGAGGTCCTCAGAAATCTCCTTTGTTCATGGCATGATACACCTCCACAAACATGTGTTGTGAAGATCAGACATTGATGGATCTCTGTTCTTTAAATAAAACAGGGTGCCCACTCACACCTGATTATCATCCCATTGATTGAAAACACCTGACTCTAATTTCACCTTCAAATTAACTGCTAATCCTAGAGGTTCACATACTTTTGCCACTCACAGATGTGTAATATATTGGATCATTTTCCTCAATAAATAAATGACCAAGTATAACATTTTTGTCTCATTTGTTTAACTAGGTTCTCTTTATCTACTTTTAGGACTTGTGTGAAAATCTGATGTTGTTTTAGGTCATATTTATGCAGAAATATAGAAAATTCTAAGGGGTTCACAAACTTTCAAGCAACACTGTAAACAGTACTAGTCGAATGTTTGGACAGACCTTCTAATTCAATGGTTTTTCTTTATTTTTATTAATTAAAATATACTTCATGTTTTAAAGTAATGATGGATGTTTCTCTTTACTGAGTTGAGCGGTTCTTGACATAATATAGACTACTACAGTTGTGGAATAGGGCTATTTACTGTATTTTTATTATTTACAATATACTGTTTGATCTCAAATGCATTAAAAATGCAAGAAATTACACTAATTAACTTTTGATGAGGCACGCCTGTTAATTGAAAAGCATTCCAGGTGACTACCTCATGAAGCTGGTAAAGATAATGGCAATAGTGTGCAAAGCATCATCAAGGTAAACGGTAGCTCCTTTGAATAATGTAAAATACAAAACATATTTTGTTTTTTAAAACACTTTTTTTTGTTTACCACATAATTCCATATGTTCCATGTTATTTCATAGTTTTGATGTCTTCAGTATTGTTCTACAATGTAGAAAATAGTCAAAATTCAGAAAAAACAATGAATGAGTAGGTGTGTCCAAACTTTTCACTAGTACTGTACATGATTGAAGGTTAATTTACTAATGCAGAATAATTCTTGTGTTCTTTTCTCAGCTGAAAAACCAGAAGCCGGTGGCGCGAGTTGATTCTAAAGATGACCATATTATCGTATATATACAATCGGTAGGAAAATGATGTTTGAATCTCTATATAGCATTAATCTTTATCAACTGTATGTTACAAACTGTGTTGTACCTGTATATGCACTCCAAGAACATATATGATGTTTATACAGATATGCAGATATAATGTGTTTACAATATGATATCTGGTGTATGTCTAACAGCTCTTGAGGAATAGTCCTACTTTCTATACACTACACGTTAAACAAGTGCTTCCCGTCAAGAATCTCAAGCCAGCAGTGATCAAAGTTTATGATTACTATCAAACAAGTAAGATTTTACTGCTTTGTGTGATTTAAACTCTGTTATTGCGACTGTGTTGTCAGTAACTGATTTTTCCATTTAGGTGACCAGTCTGAGACGGAGTACACCTCCACATGTGTTTAAGCTTCCAGATCTGCATTAAAAACAGAAACGTTTTGGATATATTCTGTGCTTCTGTGTGCTTTTTTGTCATTGTAGAAATAAATATCAATTTCATATTGCCTAGCCAAAAGAAAGTCATACACTCTACTATTTCATTGGACTGTGTTTAGCTTTGATTATGGCACATATCTGCCATTGCATTACTTCAACAATCTTATGCAACATCACAACACTTACTAGTGCATCTCAAACAGTTTAGAATATCATGAAAAACTTTTCTTGTAATTTAATTCAAAAAGGTAAACGTTCATATATTCTAGATTCATTACACAAAGTGAAATATTTCAAGACTTTTTGTGTCTTAATTTTGATAATTATGGCTTATAGCTCATGAAAATCAGAAATCCAGTATCTCAAATTATTAGAATATTTCCTAAGGTCAATCAAAAAAGGATTTACAATACAGAAATGTCCAACTTCTGAAAAGTATGTTCATTTACACACTCAACACTTGGTTGGGACTCCTTTACCCCTAATTACTGCATCAGTTAGACGTGGTATGGAGGCAATCAGCCTGTCATACTTTTGAGGTGTTACTGAAGCTCAGGTTGCTTTGATAGCAGCCTTCAGTGCATGTGTATTTTTGGGTCAGGTGTTTCTCATCTTCCTCTTGACAATACCCCATAGATTCTCTATGGGGTTCAGGTCAGGCAAGTTGGCTGGCCAGTCAAACACAGTAATATCATAGGCAGCAAACCATTTGGTAGTAGTTTTGGCACTGTGGGCAGGTGCTAAGTCCTGCTAGAAAAGGAAATCAGCATCTCCATAAAGCTTGTCAGCAGATGGAAGCATGAAATGCTCTGAAATCTCCTGGTAGATGGCTATGTTGACTTTGAACTTAATAAAACACAGTGGATCAACACTAGCAGATGACATGGCACCCCAAATCATCACAGACTGCGGAAACCTCACATTGGACTTCAAATACCTTGGATTCTGTGCCTCTCCACTCTTTCTCCAGACTCTATGACCTTGATTTCCAAATGAAATACAAAATTTACTTTCATCTGAAAAGAGGACTTTGGACCACTGAGCAATAATCCAGTTCTTTATCTCTTTAGCCCAGGTAAGACACTTCTGATGATGTCTCTGGTTCAGGAGTGGCTTGACATTAGGAATGCAACAGCCTTTCCTGAAGACATCTGTATGTGGTGGCTCTTAATGCACTGACGCCAGCCCCAGTCCACTCCTTGTGAAGCTTTCCCATGTTCTTGAATCGACTTTTCCTGACAATTCTCTCAAGCCTGCAGTCATCCCTGTTGTTTGTGCACCTTTTCCAGCCAACCTTTTCAGCAATGACTCTCTGTGGCTTACCCTCCTTGTGGATGGTGTTGTTGATCATCTTCTGGACAACTGTCAAGCCAGAAGCCATGATTGTGGTTGTGTGTACTGAACTAGACCAAGAGATGCACAGCATTTATATTGTTTCCTCAAACTCAAAATGAAATATTCAAATATTTTGAAATTTTTTTTTTTGTGCTATAGACCATAATTCTCATCTCATCTCATTATCTCTAGTCGCTTCTACAGGGTCGCAGGCAAGCTGGAGCCTATCCCAGCTGACTACGGGCGAAAGGCAGGGTACACCCTGGACAAGTCGCCAGGTCATCACAGGGCTGACACATAGACACAGACAACCATTCACACCTACGGTCAATTTAGAGTCACCAGTTAACCTAATCTGCATGTCTTTGGACTGTGGGGGAAACCGGAGCACCCGGAGGAAACCCACGCGGACACGGGGAGAACATGCAAACTCCACACAGAAAGGCCCTCGCCAGCCCCGGGGCTCGAACCCAGGACCTTCTTGCTGTGAGGTGACAGCGCTAACCACTACACCACCATGCCGCCCTTAGGCCATAATTATCAAAATTAAAATAGAAAAGTGTTTGAAACATATTAGTTACATGTAATGAGTCTAGAATATATCACTTTCTTAAATAACCAATGGAAAATATTGAACTTCATGATATTCTAATTATTTGAGATGCACTAGTATTTCCATCCAGAATTGCATTATTTTTTTTTACAGAGATCTTGTCTTGGTGACAGTAGAGTTGAACCACTCTGTGAAGTGGTTCACCTCTCCAGCACATCCCAAAGACTTTAAGTGGGGTTAAGATCAGGACTCTATAGTGGCCAAATGATGTGTGAAAATGATTCATCATGCTCTGATGCTCCACCCTTTCTCAATTTGAGTCTGAATTTTATGTCCATGCCATCAGGGAAGAAAAAATCCATTGAAATTCAGTACATTCAGGCTGACTTCATTTTATTACCACATAACTTTGCTGAGCCTCAACCTGGGCAATTGAAGCAACCCCAGATCATGACACTACCTCCAGAGGCTTGTACAGTGGCCACTATGCAGGATGCGTGGATTGCTTCATGTGCTTCCCAGCTTATCCTGATGCACCTATCACTCTGGAATAGGGTAAATTTGCACTGATCAGACCACATGACCTTTTTTTCCATTGCTCCAGAGTCCAAGCTTTTTGCTCCCTAGCATATTGAAGCCTTTTCTCCTGATTATTCTCATGAACAAGTAGTTTTCTTATAGCCACACAGCTGTTTAGTACCAATCCTGTGAGTTGTCATCACATTGTGAGTGTAGAAATGTGCTTAATTTCACTATTAAACATAGCTGTGAGTTGTACTGTGGATGCTTTTTTTTGTTTTTGTTTTTTTTTACAATTTGACTTCACCAAGCATGTAAGTGATCTCTGATCATGGTCAGTCAAGATCATAAACCACATTTATTCCACAATGTTGATGGTTCTCTACTGTCCTTCCAGATTTTACTAATGCACTAAACAGTTCTTAACCCGGTTCCAGTAATTTTAGCAATCTCCTTATTTGTTTTCTTTGCTTGATACAGGCCAAAAATTTCACCCTTCTGAAACCCAGTAACATCTTTCCCATGACAGCAGGATACATCTTACAACATGGTTGTTAAAGAAATGAGAAGCTACTCACTGCATCAGTTAGGGTTAAAAGAACTGTTGCCAGCTAAAATATATATTAATCATCACAGTAATTATCCAGTCAAAGGCTCTTAAGTATTTATTTATTTAAATCCAAATCATGACTTTTTGGCCAGTGTGTGTGTTACCACTTTCTTCATGAAAACTTTGGGGGGGGAATTAAGGTATATATAATTCAAAGAAGGGCGGTACAGTGGTGTAGTGGTAAGCACTGTCGCCTCACAGCAAGAAGGTCCTGGGTTCGAGCCCAGTGGCCGACGAGGGCCTTTCTGTGGGGAGTTGGCATGCTCTCCCCATGTCTGCGTGGGTTTCCTCCGGGTGCTCCAGTTTCCCCCACAGTCCAAAGGCATGCAGATTAGGCTAATTGGTGGCTCTAAATTGACTGTGAGTGTGAATGGTTGTTTGTGTCTATGTGTCAGCCCTGCGATGACCTGGCGACTTGTCCAGGGTGTACCCTGCCTCTCACCCATAGTCAGCTGAGATAGGCTCTAGCTTGCCTGCGACCCTGTAGAACAGGATAAGCGATTACGGATAATGGATGGATGGATGGATGGATAATTCAAAGAACCACTCTTTACAACCCTGGTGAAGAAAAAATACAATTCAGAGTACAATTGTACTGAGGCATACCTTTAGCAATTTCCATATTTTAATGTTTATATCTGGCACTCACAGTAAGAACAGTCACAGTGATGGTAGTTAAAATATAATCTCTTGTTGAGTAAGTCTTCGTGCAATCCATGAACTACAGCTGGTTTTAGCATGTGGTCCACTTCTCAGTAAAGCTGAAATCTCCTGTATCTAAACAGTTGTATACAGTGCCTTACATAAGTGTACACCTCCCCTGAACTTTTTAAGTCTTGCCACAAATTCTGGGCTTTAACTGGGTGATTCTAACACATTCAGTTTCTTGGTTCTGAGCTACTCCAGTGTTGCTTTGGCAGTGTGGCATTGTCCTATATGAAAATGCACCTCTGCCCCAGTCTCAAATATCTTGCACACCAGAATATGATTTCAATTAAATTCAATTTTATTTACAGAGCTCTTTTAACAATGGGCATTGTGACAAAGCTGTTTTACAGAAATCCAGATATAGATTTAGTTCTCTAATGAGCAAGCCAAAGGTGACATTGGCAAGAAATAACTTCATAAGATGACATCCATCCGTCCTTCCATTATCATTAGCTTATCCATCAGGGTTGTAGGGAAAGCTGGAGCCAATCCATGCTGACTTCAAATGAGAGGCAGGGTATGCTCTGGGCAGGTAGCCAATTTATCGCAGGGCCAACACAGAGATGAACAAACATTCACACTCACGTTCATATCTGTGAGCAATTTTGAATTGCCAAGTGACTTTAAGGGATAGTTCGGGATTTTTGACATGAATCTGTATGGCATCCCCATCAATAGTGTCGTGCAAACACACTGACTTACCCCTGACAGCATCCTGTGAGTCCAGTTCTTGTCCAGTTTTGGTCCAGACGAAAGTAGTCCGGCAAGTTTGTTGGGGTCACAAAAGTAAAACGTTTTTCGTCTCAAAACAGTATGTGTTCAAAAGAGTGATATATTTGCATCACAAAACCATTGCCAAATAAAAAGTCAGACCTCGAAATCGCTTGGCATTATTTTCTCTCCCTTCTTATCACTGTGCGCTGCCGGCTTCATCCAGCTGCAGCTCCAGCTTCAAGGATAAGCTGGAGCCGCATTAGTAGGAGTCCCGGCGGGTGGTTTGTATTCGATTCGTTTATATCCCGACCTTGTCAGCTGTCAGATTTATGTTCATGGACCCGGTAATCTGGTAAATAATATTTATTTATTTTTTTCTTTACCAAATTCTAACAGAAAACGAGAGCGCCCGAAAGAGAAAACCGAGCCGAGCTGCCTCACGGCTGTAATGCAAATTGCTTTCCACCTCAGTATACAAGTGTGCTTCCATGGCAGGGAAAAAGAAACTACCACTGCTGCCTATGTAGTGCCCTATTTATACAAATAGGAGTCATTCAGGATTCAGCCATGACACGGAGCAAAAACATGGCTGAATCCTGAATGACTCCTATTTGTATAAATAGGGCACTACATAGGCAGCAGTGGTAGTTTCTTTTTCCCTGCCATGGAAGCGCACTTGTATACTGAGGAGGAAAGCAATTTGCATTACAGGGGTGAGGCGGCTCGGCTCGGTTTTTTCTTTCGGGCGCTCTCGTTTTCTGTTAGAATTTGGTAAAGAAAAAAATAAATAAATATTATCTACCAGCTTACCGGGTCCATGAACATAAATCTGACAGCTGACAAGGTCGGGATATAAACGAATCGAATACAAACCACCCGCCGGGACTCCTACTTATGCGGCTCCAGCTTATCCTTGAAGCTGGAGCCGCAGCTGGATGAAGCCAGCAGCGCGCAGTGATAAGAAGGGAGAGAAAATAGTGCCAAGCGATTTCGAGGTCTGACTTTTTATTTGGCAATGGTTTTGTGATGCAAATATATCACTCTTTTGAACACATACTGTTTTGAGACGAAAAACGTTTTACTTTCGTGACCCCAACAAACTTGCCGGACTACTTTCGTCTGGACCAAAACTGGACAAGAACTGGACTCACAGGATGCTGTCAGGGGTAAGTCAGTGTGTTTGCACGACACTATTGATGGGGATGCCATACAGATTCATGTCAAAAATCCCGAACTATCCCTTTAATCTGCATGTCTTTGTACTGTGGGAAGAAACCAGAGCACCCAAAGGAAACCCACACAGGAGCAAGTGGGAGAACAGGGAGAACAAGCAAACTCAGCAAAGAAAGACCCAATTACCCAAAAGGTTCAAACTGAGAAAATTCTTGCTGTGAGGCAACAGTGATAAATGCTGCACCACTATATACTTCCTGAGATGACATATGGAATAAAACTTGTGATTAATACTGTATCCCAAACATGAATTGGAGGGTTTGTTTCATAGCTGGAGGGAAAAGCTCTGGCCCCTGCTGTAGTTGTAATTATTCTAGGTACTAAAAAAGAACCTACACCTTTTGATTAAAGCAGGCATGGCAGATCATAATAGACCACAATTTCACTCAGGTATGGTGGCGGAGAGACCAGTCATTACTATATAGATCATTAATATAGGCCATTAATTAAACATGCCTTGACAGATTGTATGAGATCATAATTCAAAATTCTCCACCAGAATTTTTTTTCTACAAACCTTTTTGATCTGAATGCTGGGGTGTGTTCATGCTGCATTCAATTAATTTATTTAGCATTTATTTACTAAGCACCTTAACTCCAAGCCAAATTCCTTGTTGTTGCAACAATTACTTGGCAATAAAGCTTTTTTTTCTGATTCTGATGATCACGCCTAGCGAGGCAGGTAAAAGCATTGGTACATTACACGTGCAGGTCAAAGGTCACACCAACATAAACAACAAACATGGCTGCCTCCAGTGACTTTATGCTGGGATTCAATCTCTAATAAGACCTCTAATATTTTTTCATATTTATTTATAATTTTTTGTAGTTAACACTTTTAGTTTGAGATTATTTGATGAGGGATATAAATCAAATGTACCATGCACTGAGGGGCATATGTGACGTTCACAAATTCAGGTAACATAACCAACATAAACAACAAACATGGCTGCCTCCAGTGACTTTATGCTGAGATTCAATCTCTAATAAGACCTCTAATATTTTTTCATATTTATTTATAATTTTTTGTAGTTAACACTTTTAGTTTGAGATTATTTGATGAGGGATATAAATCAAATGTACCATGCACTGAGGGGCATATCGTAGCCTGCAGGGAATCGGCCGTCAGACGTTCTGTCGCATGTCCCAGACCCGGTGAAATGTAACTGAATTGTCTTGGCCAGGCCTAAGGGTCCCATCTGCATCTCATCATTGCTGAGGAGTGTGCTCCCATCACCCAATCAAGCATCCAGCCAGAGCAGGTCATGATATATTTTTTACCATATTAACATGCCATTGTGCGTCATGCCTGATGTAAAGACTCTCGTCTCTGCGAGCCTACCACACAGATCTAATACTTGTCATTTTTAGGGCATACCTAACAACGTGTTTTCTTTCTCTCCCCCCCCATCTGTCCCTCTGAGTTACATGTTGATCCTGGGATTGAGATGCTGGCCTCTTCTGCCTCTCGGACCTGCTTGATCCATCCTGGTGCCCTGTGTCTGGTCGGAGTTTTATCGCCCCACTCCTGTGAAGGACGGCCCCATGAGGACAGTTGAGGGTTATACCTGTTAAAACTGTTAATATTATAGTCAGGCTGTCTGTTGTTGCCCAAATGAGGATGGGTTCCCTTTTGAGTCTGGTTCCTCTCGAGGTTTCTTCCTCATGTCGTCTGAGGGAGTTTTTCCTTGCCACCGTCGCCACAGGCTTGCTCATTGGGGATAGATTAGGGATAAAATTAGCTCATCTTTTAAGTCGTTCAAATTCTGTAAAGCTGCTTTGCGACAATGTTTATTGTTAAAAGCGCTGTACAAATAAACTTGATTTGATTTGATTTGATTTGATATGTGACGTTCACAAAAGTGTCACATTTATGCTTTTGCATAATGCATTTTTGTGATTGTCTTTTCTTTTGAATACATTGGATTGTATTTTATTTGGGGGAAAATGTATGTTTCAAGGATTTTCCTTTAGAAAATTGAGTTGCTGTACTTGTTCCAGACCAGCAGGGGGCAGAGTCAGGTAGCAATTTTCTCTGTGTTCATTTGGGATTTTTCTCATTACTGCATACAGTAGAACTTGAAAGCATAGACATGCTGTTGCCCTGCCTCATAATTTCTCTCCCGTATTTCAAGGTGGCATGGTGGTGTAGTGGTTAGCACTGTCACCTCACAGCAAGGAGGTTTTGGGTTCGAGCCCACTGGCTGATGGGGGCCTTTCTGTGAGGAGTTGGCATGTTCTCCCTGTGTCTGTGTGGGTTTTCTCTAGTTATTCTGGTTTCCTTCCATAGTCCAAAGACATGTTAGGTTAGGCTGATTGGCTATTCTAAATTGCCCATAGGGGCGTGTGTATACCTGCCACCAGAAGTGGGTTTGGGTCCCTCTAGTGTGCTATAATCACCTAAGAGAATTCATGGAAGCTAGCTGATGCCTTCCTGGATTGACGACCCTCAACTGTGAGGATGGTAAGCGGATGTTTCAGAAATATATTAGGGTGCTGCCATGCGGTACCCATAACAGATTTTTTGATGGCCCGTATGGAGATTGGCTACAGATGTGCTGGCTATGAGCACAGCCTGATTCCTGGATGTCAGCATTCCCCCTTATTCACTCATTGAGGAGAGGCATCTGGTTCCATTCAACCATCAACCTCACTGAACAGACTCAGCCTTCATCACACTGAGCACCTATGAGGGATGAGAAGCTAAGACTGTGCTGTACACAAGGAAGACCAAGATCCGAGGGTGAAATTGATTCATGGACAAGGGACCAAGTGTACAGAAGAAGGAAAAGCAATCATGGCAGACAGTGAAAGAAAAAGCTTGGTGTGGAGCATCGAGTCTGCTAACTCTTATAGAATAGAATTTTATTGTCATTGCACAGTGGGGTTGAACAAAATTGTGTTTTGAGTAGCGCTTCCAGTGTACAGAAACAAATAATAGAATAAAAACAGTAATAAAAATAAATAAAACATATAGAAGATGGCACTTCAATGTGCAATACAAGTTAAAGCTTTCAAAATAAAATTCTTAAATAGTGCAATAGTCCTTGAAGCAAGTGAAGGGGTGTGTGTGAGAATGAATTGGACTGAATTGGAGGGGCAGGGGCAGTGATTGTTTATGGTACATATGGCCCAGGGGAAGAAACTGTTAGAAAGTCTAGTGGTGTGGGATTTGAGTGTCCTGTTGTGTTTCCCAGAGGGCAACAGGTTAAACAGGTAATGTGCTGGATGTGAGGGGTCTGAGATTTTTGGGTTGACCTTTGTGAGGCAGTGGGACCTTGAGATATTGTCCAGGGAGGGCAGAGAGCAGCCGATAATTTTTTTGTGCCATATCTATCACTCTCTGTGGGGCTTTCCTGTCCTTTACTGTGCAGCCTGCATATCACACACCGACAGTATGTGAGCACAGTCTCCACAGAGGAGTGGTAGAAAGCCAGCAGCAGCAGCTTTTCCAGGCTGTTGTTCCCAAGCACCTGCAGGAAATACAGCCACTGCTGTGCCTTCTTTATGACAGCTGTGGTGTTGATGGTCCAGGAAAGGTCAGCGGAGATGTGGGTGCCCAGGAACTTGAATGAGCTAACCATTTCCATACATTCTCTGGTGATGAAGAGAGGGGCAGGGTCTGATCTGCTCTTCTTGAAGTCAATGATAAGTTTCTTTGTTTTGTTGGTGTTCAGAAAAATGTTTTCCGAGTACCAGGCGGTCAATTTTTCCATTTCGTCTCTGTATGCAGTCTCATCTCCATTGGAGATGAGCCCAACCACGGTGGTATCATCTGCAAACTTGATGGTGTTAGTGGGGTGGGACAGAGTGCAGTCATATGTGTAAAGTCCTGTGGACAGCCTGTGCTGAGTGTGAGGGTGGAGGCTAATATGTCTGGGATGATAGTATTGAAGGCTGAGCTATAATTCACAAAGAGCATCCTCATATAGCATTTCTGATGTTGTAGGTGGCTCAGCACTGTGTTAAGTGCTATGGTGATGGCGTCCTCTGTCATTTGGTTAGCCCTGTAGGCAAACTGGTGAAGGTCAAAGGATGCAAGAATGCAGTCTCTAATGTGTTGTGAGATCAGCCTCTCAAAGCACTTCATGACTCCAGATGTGACAGCTATGGGTCTGTATTCACCGAGACTTTTGATGTCTGTTTTCTTGGGTATGGGGATGATGGTGGCAGACTTCAGGCAGGATGGGATGGTAGCATGTGTCAGGGAAAGGTTGAAGATCTTGGTGAGGACTCCTGACAGCTAGTCCCTGCATCAGGGCTGTAGTACTCGAGTCCGGACTCGGACTCGAGTCCGTCTCGAGACGTTTTTTTGATGGACTTGGACTTGACTCGGACTCGCTTGTAATTGGACTTGGACTTGTCTCGGACTCCCCTAGTGGTCTCGCTAAATATAGCTGCAGGACTCGTCAAGTCCACCAAGGAATCCGCCAACCAATGGTAGAGTCTCACACTTGAACTTGTTACTTTAAGATTCTAAATATGTGTATTATTATCTTCCCGCGCGACCTTCATTGTTTTCTCTCACACAGCCTATACAGCGAAGATGTTGGCTAATTCGGGGGTGATTAAATTCGCCTACACAAATCACGATGAGTTTTCAACAACAGATCAGAAAAAGAAACACCGGGCAGACTGCAGATTCTGCAAAAAAACAATTTCAGACACGCTTGGGACGACGTCCAATTTTAACAGACACCTGCAGAGGAACCACCCAGCAAGGTAAGTGACAGTTAGAAAGTGCTTAGCTTTATCTTGTGCTAACAGTAGCGAACACTGGCCAATGGAAGATACGGATACGATGCTACAATTCCTTACGTTAGTATTTTTTTCATCAGGTAAAACGTTAGATGCTAAATGAGAATTAAGTTACAATATTAACTACGTGCAGCGCAGTTTCAGGTGATGTTTGTGGTTGTGCCTGAATGACATGGCATTTCAGTGACATGGCATTTATTAAATAATCAGAGCCATTGGCTAGGTTTGATTATGTTGCAACTCATTTTAGTTTTATGGACATAAATGTATGACTGGGAATACAGATTTTACTTCCCTTATAATGAGGCTTGATATCTATATGTTATTTAGTTCTAACACTCACATATGCTTTTGTGTTTCCATCTCTAGTCTGCAGGAGTATCGCCAACGACAACGGGACGAAAATCAACCAGCTATCACGGGATTTTGGCGGTCGCCGGTTCAAGTATATAATGAATCTTCTTCGAGGCAACAGGCGATCAGCCAGTCAATAATTCACGACCTTATCATCGGGTGCTGCCTGCCGTTATCCATCGTGGAAAATGAAAACTTCCGTCATTTCCTCCACTTCATGGATAACAAGTACACACCAATCTCACGCGCTACCATTACAACAAGAAACATCCCTCAACTAGTGGCAACATTGAAAGAGGGCATCAAATCACGGCTGGAAGAGCAGCGCTCCCTGTCCGTCACAGCGGACATCTGGTCCGACCGCACAGTGCGGTCCTATTTGGGAGTTACAGCTCACATGCTGAACAACACCTCTGAACCCCATCTTCAGACCTACCTGCTTGCCTGCAGGAGATTCAAGGGCCGCCACAGCTCTGAAAATATCTCTGCAGCATTTGATGAAATATTAGATGAATACAACATCAGTGAGAAGGTTGACTTTATAATCACCGATAATGCAGCCAACATGAAAAAGGCATTCAAAGTGAAGATGGCAGACCATTCTGATGACTTTGAAGGTGGCAGCAGCTCAGATGAGGAGGACATGGATGGGGCACAGCTGGACACAGAATGTCTTCTTGGTTCCCGTCAGCGGTTGTCATGCTTTGCACACAGCCTACAGCTGGTCATTGGGGATGGAATGAGAGAGCTGAAAGCAATGTCACGGGCAATCTCAAAAATAACCAAGCTTGCCAGTCTGCTCCATACCAGCACAGTATTTAAGGATAAGTTTGAGTCTGTCTTTGGGAGTGGCAAAAGTATCCCTGTATCAAGTGTAACCAGGTGGAGCTCACAATTCAGGCAGGTACAGGCAGTGACTGATCTGGACCATACTGCACTCACACAAATGTGTGCTGTTGACTTTGAGAATGTGGTCCTCAACTCACGTGAATGGGCACAATGCAAAGAACTCGGAGAAATTCTCGGACCTTTTGCTGAGGCCACTGATTTGACCCAGGGTGACAAAGTTGTTACGATCAGCATGGTTGTACCGACTGTCCTGGAACTTCATTCCCACCTTGCAGCAATGGATGGAGAAAAGAGACTGTGTAGGTTGCTGACAAGGGCTCTCAGAGCCTCACTTGAAAGAAGATTTGCTGGCATCTTTGTTAGGCTTGGCTTGTCAGACGACCAGGGCCTTGATCTGCCATTCAGTCAGGATGTGTACATGCATGGAGCAATGCTGGACCCCCAGTTTGGATTGAAGTGGGTGGAAATGGATGTTAAAACCAGTGACAGTGCAAAGACTGAGCTGCAAAGATCACTAACAGGTATGTTCTGTATTTCAAAATCCCCTCCTTAAAGTGCATTATGCAGCATTTTCATTGCAGTGGAAGATATGAATCAAATATACAGAGAGGAGTGAGTTTCATTTGTGACATGCATAGAAAAACTGAAAGTAGAACCTGGAGTGAAATAATAATAGTTGTCTGCTATAAGTAATGATGGTTGTCTGCCTGTACTGTGCGTGTGTGTGTTTCCAGGCAGCTTGATTACTCAGGCCAAGAAAATGGACTGTGAGCTGCCAGAACCTACCCAGGAAGAGTCTCCCCCGAAGGCGAAAATCCAACGGCTCCTGGGGAAATACAAAGTTCAAAACAGGAGCCACTCCACCCTTGGTTATCAAAGCATCAACAGTGAGGTACAATCTTACCTGGAAGATATCGAAAACTACTCTGCAGAGGAGGATGCTCTTGCATTTTGGTGCAAAAACAAGGACAGATATAGCCATTTGCATGCCCTAGCTCTAAAAGTGCTTTCCGTACCCGCTTCTTCTGCGCCAGTAGAAAGAGTGTTCAGTGCTGGAGGGTTGATTATGAGGCCCCATAGGGCCAGTCTTGGAGCGGAAATGCTCTCCTCGCTCATGTTTTTGAAATGCAACAAATCTCTTTTTTAGAGATGTCTGTCTGCAAAATGCATGTTTGGTGATGATGGACATTGTTGATTTAATAGCAGAGATGGTAGCTTTACTTACCTAACCAGACTTGCCTTCCTTTACTTTCCCTTGATTTACCTGTATTTGTTGTTGTTTATTTGTTTGTTAAAACAAGCCATTGAATGCAATTCATTTTGCTCCACCCTCTTGGTGTGTGTGTGTGTGTGTGTGTGTGAGAGAGAGAGAGAGAGAGAGAGAGAGAGAGAGAGTGTGTGTGTGAGTGAGAGTGTGTGTGAGTGAGTGAGACTGTTGATTAATGTTGACAAATGATTCTATGGGGGGGGGGGTTGTTACAGTTAATGCTCAAATAAAAATTACTTATTTCATTACACTCACGGCATGTACAGTTTTTTTTTTTTCAGGCAAGGCATACTCTAACCACAGGTACACACTTACAGTATAATACTGGTAATAATTTTTCACACTTACTGTATGAGTGAAGCTATATTGTACAAGCTATTGTTTGTATATATACACAAACCATAAGTACTGTGACACTGTGTTAGTAATAACCCAAAGTTATTATCTTGATGCTCCAAGTATATGACTTGTATTTGCTGTCCTGGACTCGGACTTGACTCTGACTCGAACCTCTTTGTACTCGGACTTGACTCAGACTCGAACCTCTTTGGACTTGACTCGGACCTCTTTGGACTCGGACTTGACTTGGACTCGACTAAGGTAGACTTGACTACAGCCCTGCTGTGCATGCTTTGAGCACCTTTCCTGGGACGTCATCAGGTCCAGCAGCTTTCCTTGGGTTCACTGTCCTCAGTATACATCTCACTTCATGTTCCTGAAGGGTGAGAATATGGGTGTTGGGCAGGGCTCTCAAGTTTTGAAGTTTGCTCGGAGTGAGATTTTTTTGTTTGTTTGTTTTTTTGGTGAGGGGGTCCCTCCTAGTGTCCCATCGACCCTCCCTCCCAGTGTCCCATCAACCCAGCTACTTAAAAGAACAAATTCGATTAGATCAATTACACTGTTTATTCTATAACAAATACAGTAAAATATGTTTTGTTCTTTGTGCATAAACATTTGCATTTCAAATTAAATAAAGGCAAAAAACACAAGTATAGCCCCAAAGGGCCCCACTGAACAATGGTGGATATTGTGTGTGTGTTTACCATATGAGTGATGCTATGTGTTGTGTTTGTGATTGGATGAGTCTGTGTAATTGATGTCCTTCACCGCTCTGCAGTGCCTGAACTTGCAGGAATCTTCCGCACAACTTGCAAATGAACTTGGTCATCTACAAAGTTGCAATTCATTACATTACATTGAAGAGACGGTTTTATCCCAAGCGAGTACACAAGTATAAGGCTAGTGAAGATGAGTAGGGTTAGTAGTTATGAAGGAAAAATTCACTGAAGATGTTAGTGACAGCAGATGAAAAACCTATGGCATAAACAGAGCTGAACCCTCATATATTTTACCTCTTCATAGAGAAGGAAGACAGATGATTTCTCTCTCTGAAGGAGGAGATTAAGGGGAGGAGAAGGCTGGCAACGTTGCCTGATAGAAAAGCAGGTAGACTTCTGTTATTGGGTTGGAGAATGCATGTGCAAGCCATGTGAAGCATGGTTGTTTCTCATCTGAAAAGGAAAGAAAACAATTATATATAGTATTCATTCACATGGCAATCTTAGTAAAATATGCAACTTACTTGCTGACTTGAAATAGCTGGAGAGTGGCTTGTATTGCTGCAGAATCCGATTCAAGTAGTGTTCCAGGCTCAGCCAACAGATGGAAATGTGAAAGTACCGTATCTCCATATACTCCGACTCATGCAAGTCACAGAATTCTGTAATGTGAATATTACACTTCAGTGTCATGAAAGTTTTTGCATTGCATTCACACACTATAGTACTGCTGAAAATCACAAACCTGTTAGGTAACCTTTACAGTTCGTACTGCCTCTGAACCAGTGCCCAACATCTACTGCCAGATCTTCAGGGTCAAATCCAGTCACCTACAAATTAGATTATGTTACAATTTGGTCACAAATTCATTACACCACAGCACAACAAGCTATCTAAAGGTTACTGAAAGAATACAAACTTACTTCCAAAAAACACTGCCCAGCATGTTTTGCTGTGTTATGAAGAATATGGCATGGGCACCCATGGATGTACATGCTGGGATTCTTTGCCAGTATCCTAGAGGCAATCAAGTTTCTTGCCCCCGTATTGACTGGGGCATTGTCAATAGACAAAGCAACACAGTTACTCTAAGGTATGTTGTGTTTTTCGAGGACATCATTGATCTTCTGGAAAATGGCTTCGGCAGCGCCACAGCGTTGCCCGCTTGTTGTGCACATGTCCAGAAATCGGTGAACAACCTTGCCATCAAACACCCTGACAGTGAGGGGGTTCATTTTCTCACATCCTGCAAGGTAAAGGTTTAAGCATCACATTAGAAACATTACACACATAGCCTAAACCACTGACACGTGTAAAAAATGTGTACTGGAAAATGAGGATGTCTTAATTGGTTGTCAATACAACACCTGTATCATTTGAGCCGTCTGTTATGAGAGTGAAGGGACTGGTCTTCATTTTGGTGACCAGCTCCTCTCTGAAATGCGGTGCTAAAGCTTCATTTATTATGCAAGTTGTTTTTATGCTGGCACACTTGTATTGCTGTGCTGTGGGGGAGTCACTAAAGCAATTCCTTAACAAAGGACTAAAATATTCTGCCGTGGCAAATGGTATATTGTGTTGCACCATGGCCACAGCCACTTTCACCTCAGCTCTCCTTGTCTTAAACAGAAAAGAATGATAACCATGTTATCAGCAGAAAGGACATTCAAGACAAATTTATTTGTAGAGGTAATTTATGATAAACACAGACAACTCAATCAGCTACCGGGTAATTGTTCATAATTATTTAAAATATATGGTAATTTTTTTTTATATTCAGAAATGATGAAAAACAAGATTTCATGCAAGAATCTGAGCTTCATGTAGTCATTTTGACCAGGACAATACCTTGGATTCTTGTGTAGTCATGCCACCAAGAGTCACTGGGGGATAAAACTGTCCAATCCTACTTGTGGACTGAAGTGCCTGCTCTTTAGGCCAAGTTTACATTAGACCGTATCTGTCTCGTTTTCTTCGTGGATGCACTGTCCGTTTATATTAAACCGCCTGGAAACGCCGGGAAAAAGGGAATCCGCCAGGGTCCACGTATTCAATCCAGATCGTGTCAGCTCCGGTGCTGTGTAAACATTGAGAATACGCGGATATGCTGTGCTGAGCTCTAGCTGGCGTCGTCATTGGACAACGTCACTGTGACATGCACCTTCCTGATTCGCTGGCGTTGGTCATGTGACGCGACTGCTGAAAAACGGCGCGGACTTCCGCCTTGTATCACCCTTCATTAAAGAGTATAAAAGTATGAAAATACTGCAAATACTGATGCAAATACTGCCCATTGTGTAGTTATGATTGTCTTTAGGCTTGCCATCCTTCCACTTGCAAGTGGTAAGTGATATGCGCTGGGATCACACACACAGCGGCTCAGTCCCGAATCACTGCTTGTGCACTACACTCGCGCGCTCTGTGAGCTGCGCGGGGCCGGAGTGCGCACCCTCCAGAGGGCACTCGCTGTTCAGAGCGGAGTGATTTGGAGCGCAGGATGCCTGCGGAGCCGAGCGTATCCGTGTATTGGTGTTGCTGTGTGCATGCAAATCGTGTATTGGTGTTGCTGTGTGCACACTAATCGTTTTAAAAACGTTAATCTGATGATCCGCTGATACGGTCTAATGTAAACCCCACCTTAGACTGGTGTGCTTTACTCTTAATGTGTCGCTGCACATCTGCGACACCTTGATGGCCACAGGAACTTTCCTGCCTACATACTGAGCACCAGTAGTAGGAGTTGGTGGTGCCTACAGTTATAAATGGCCATTTTGCAGTCCATTCACTTTTGAATGGGTAGGTGGCAACTCCAGTTAAAGCCTTTTTTCACCACTACCCTGACCTCTGCACTGTCTTCCTCGGTCACCCTGCCTTCTTCCGTCACCCTGTCCTCTTCTGGCACTCCACCTTCTGCATTCACCTCCATTCTTTCTTCATCTTCCACTGTCTTTGTCCACCTCCCCTGTCTCCTCTTCTGTCACTTCCTGCACATTCATTATCTCACCTGATGTCACAGTCTCCCTCTCAGTCTCTGGCATGTCAACTGACCTCCCTGCCTTTGTTTTCTGAGCCTTGGCTTCCCAGAAGGAAAGGAGGCTCTTCTGTTTCTTCCCTGACATGCTAAAATAAATGACACAAACGATTAAAAAAATGAAAAACACCTCTGTTCATGACAGCTCCTAGGCGACTTAACCGAAGTTATTCATTCTATAATCCCCAGAAAAACAGTCTTTGACTAAACGAGCATTTAAATCGTCATCAGCACAGTATGCTATTTTAGCTGGTTTACATCTAGCTTGCTAGTTAGACAGTTATCTACGATAGCTTGAAATGGACAGGTTTTCGATACTGAACAAGGTGTAGACCAGAAATATTGGTCTATAGAGTAAAACTACAAAGTAACTAAGTAAATATTGATATAAATTAAAGTTATTACCTGATGGCCCTGAGTCCCGACAGTTCTCTAGTTCAATCTCTAGTTCACTCACAATTTTGCAGGTGTAGCACACGCTTGTAGCTGAAACTCACATCTCCCCAACAACAGAACAATATTTTCTGATTGGCTGTGTTAGGGCTTTGCTGGGATTCAAACCCAGGTCACTGGTGTGATAATCCAGTAAACCCCCACTAGGCCACCAGGGGAATGACTCAAATGCAGAGGCGTGAGGCGAAAGTAGAGTATCAAAAACAGTTTATATACAATATTTACAATCCAAAGGAAAAAACAAAAGGATAATCCAAAAGCTCAGAAGATATACAAAAAATATCCAAAGGTTCAATGTCCAAAATCCAACTCAGAAAAGAAGAGGCAAAAACTCAAATGCTCAGAAGATCCAAAAGGTCAAAACAAAAATCCACAAAGTCCAAAAGTAAGTAACAAAAACCAAGAATACTAAGACACAGGCAAGGTACATGGGACAGAGGGAACTAGCACTAACAGCATAGCATAAAGACTCCGTGACTAGGGACTGAACTGAGGGAGTATATATACACAAAATAAATGGGAAACAGGTGACACCAATGAAGACAAACAGGCAATCAACACAAACACAAAACACAGGAACAGTGGCCGCCTCTAGAGGCCAAAACAAACATGACACAAAAAGGAAATAACAGCAGCCTCTAGAGGCCAAAACAGTCCCAGTCCTAACAGGCTGATGCTGCTCCGAGCACAGGGGCGGGTTCAAGACACATGAAATGTTTCAACACAGTTGCAGAACGGTGCACGTTTCGGCCAATCAATAAGGAACAATTAGAAAAAAGTAGCAAACCGTTGCAGCGGTTGAACTCGCCCCAGGAGCGCTGTGACCTACAGCTGTGGCGTTTGTAGATAGCTTGAAGGAATTTCTGTGCGATTATTGGAGAAGCTCAGAGTGAGAAATGCCATGTGTGGAGTGTGAGCTCGCTGAAATGCATGAGGCTTGAGAGCCCTGGTTGGGGTTGGAGGGAGGCAGTGTGTTTGCATGTCTGTGAACCTCAAAGTGGACAAAGAAGCTGTTCAGTTCCTCTGCCAGCATGGTGCTGCCACTGGCAGTTACAGGGGTCTTTGCAATTGGTGATGGCCTGGATGCCCTGCCACATCTGCTGCACATCAGGTTGGCTCTTGCAGTGCTGTACAGTGAGCTGTCACCTGACCTGAAGGCAGAGTTGTGTGCTCTAATCAGAGCTTGAGCTTCACATGTCATCCAGGGTTTCTGGTTGGGAAAAATCTGGATGCGTTTGTCCACTGTGACAACCTCCATGCAGCTCTTCATATAAAATAGGACAATCTGTGTATTCATCCAGATCTTGCTGTTCAAATACATTCCAATCTGTACATGCAAAGCAGTCCTGTAGTTGAGGGAGTGCATTTTTAGGCCAGGTTCTGATTGACCGAGCATTTGGCTTTGTTTGCCTTCTGAGGGGAGTATAAGCTGGGATGAGGAGCAGCAAAAGGTGATCTGTATAAGGTGAGGCAGAGGAGTCACTCTATAAGCATGCTTAATACTGCAATAAATGTGGTCAAGTGTGTATTTTCCCCCGGTAGAACACTTTACATGCTGGTGGAAATTGGGGAGCACTGTCTTTAAGCATGCTTTATTAAAGCATACATGTCAACCTTTGGTCAATCAAACCTGTATAACCAACCTCCAAAATCCTTATTTCCCTTATAAAATCCTTATAAGATGCAAATTAAAATTTACCTAAAATTTGAATGATAATTAACAATGATATATCCCAGTTACTTTTTATTCAATATTAATAACAAACCTTCAGAATGAATACAAAGCTCCAATGTTTGACAAAAACAAAGTGTCACTCTAATGTTCTGAATTGTACTCCATGACAGCTTTTTTAGCACTCTGCACCAATACCTCACTAGGCTGCATGTTACAGCAAGTGTCTAGCTGTGTTGATCTTACACATCATGTCAGTTTTGTTTGGTTATTTCTGTGCAATTTCCCCAACTTGAATAAATGATTATGGCATCTGGTGGAGGTTTAGGGTAACTGGACTTCACTCAAAGGATTCGACAAGACAACTGTTTCCATTTCCTCTTTTTATTAAAGTTCAAGGCACATCCATAAAATTGCAGTGGCAGGTAGATGGTAGAAACAGTTAACAGGTCTTTAGCTCTAAGTCTTTAGTTCTCTCTTTAGCTCTTAACACTTTCCCTTTAGCTTTGTCTTTAATTCTCTTTAGGTGAAAAACCTTTGAAAATATAAAAATAGAAAAACCACAACAATTATTAACAGTTAAAATGCAAAAATGCAATGCTTCTGTGCAAAATACACATGTAGAAATACACTATGCAAATATGCCTTAAATACTTATGCAAAATAGACATATGAGAATAAATATTTTAAACTACAAACCAGATAACACTTAAATATGACTGTAGAAAAATAAGATTTAACTACTTAGTATACACATTAAACCAATACAACCACACAAGCCATAGCAGTACACTCAATTTGGCCATTCACAGCTGCTTTAAGTAGCCCACAAATCCACTGCAACTACCAATACCATATAATGCAGATAAATATTGCAATGAAGGAATCTGTGCCCAGGTTTATACTTAACCACACAACAATAAGACACCAACAATGGAGCGCAAACACTACACTGCGTGTATTCAAATAGAAAGCCCAACACCCAACACTATTGCACAGCCACGCATTGTCAAAGCAAATACCAAACACAGAGATGCAGCACAATAAATTTCAACATTAAATAAAGCAGAACAAAATACAAATGCTTACCGGCTACCTCTCCAGTTTCCCAAATGCCACATTTGCACAGTGTTAGCTCAAGTAGGTCAGAAGCACACCAGTTTTAAAGTAACTCTTACTAGTATCCCACCACCCCACAACTAATCAGCTGATTAACACACCTATGAGCCTTCAGTTTGCAGCTCACACTCAGCTGCAACGAGCCCAGTTCCAATTGATAATCAGCTGACTAGCAATGCTCGTTCCAGTCAATCAGCTGAGTTGCAGTGATCTCACTTTCAAACACACACTTTTTTTCCAATTTTCTAAACACATTTTTCCCGTGTTTCCCAAATGTAAACAAACACCATTAAAAACCAGTTTGACTTTACACGGGGAGAAACCTACCGCTGTATTGTGTTTTGAATTTCTTTGCCGGAGTGCCCATTCAGAATCTTTTCAGTCGCTATTGAAAGTCGCTCAGGTGGAAATACGCGTTTCAAACAAAATGTTACTTCACGGTTGGCGGGATTCTCACAATGCGGTGTGCGCATGATCAAAAGTGGAACAAAGTCTCGCTACCACAAGATAACGCACGATTTCATAAGACTCTTTACTGGCTGGCTGTGCTTTCTGTGGTGTACAGTACGTTTGTAAATGTTATGCGCGCTTTTATCATCGTGGGAATTGATTATAGCTCTAAATAAATATTGAAGTTTTTTTAAAGAATCCGTATAACTTTATTTGTACGCCCGTGTACTACGTTTATTGAATCAAATCCGTATAAAATACGGACATTCCGTATAGGTTGACATGTATGTTAAAGTCTCCGGTGATGATGTGGATGCCTTCAGAATGAGCCCTCTGATGTTTGTTTATGATGTGCATCAGGTGGGATGTAAACAGTGATGATGACTACTGTTAGCTCACGCGGCAGGTAGAACAGTCTGCACTGAACTGACATGGCTTCTAGGTCAGGTGAGCAGTGGCTATCTATTATTTTGCTGTTGTGCACCAATCTTCATGCACATAAATACACAATCTCCCCCTCCCCCCCGCTCTTACCGGAGGCTTTCTTTCGATCATAGTGATGGAGTGTGTGGCCTGCCAGCTGTATTGTGGTGTTGGGGATTAGCAGGTGCAGCCAGGTTTCTGTGACAATCATCAGACAGCTCTTACAGAGAAGGCAGTTTGAGGCGATCTGTAGTTCCATCTCATCCATTTTGTTTATGATGGATCTGGCATTTGTGAAGAAGATAGATGGTAGCAGAGGTTTGAATGGTTGCTTCCTTAGCCAAGCTAGTAGGCCCATTCTGCATCCCCATTTCTGCTTCCTCTCTCTCTGCAGCCTTTGTCGCCTGCTGGACCCAACAACAATCCATGGAGAGCCTGGCTATCTCCAACGGGATGTTGTGTGTCTGTATAAAAACACTTGTGACTACAGTATTTAGCTGTACTCCAATGTCTACCAGGGCCTGATGACTATATGTTTTATGTCCATGACAGAACGTGACAAATGAGTAGAAACACAAAAAAGTACACCATAATAGAGAGCCTCGAGCTGCTGCATCCGTGCATGCTGCCATCTTGGTCGACATTACCAGAATCAGAATCACTTTTATTGCCAGGTATGTGGACACACACGAGGAATTTGACTCCGGTTTAACTTAGCTCTCATAGTACAAAACAGATAAAAAGCATATACACAAAACAAACAAACAAAAAAAAAGGTGCAATAGGTGCATAGTGCAAAGTAATCCAAGTAAGTCAAGTATGAAATAGATAAATATAAAGTATACAGTGTGCACAGAATGATGGTATGAGTGTGCAGATCTTTTACAAGTCATATTACTGATATATGAATCAGGATTTTAGTTGTTCATCACAGAAAGGATTTTCCCTTTTGGTGCAATATGGTGCATAGTGCAAAGATGAAATAGTAAATATAAATAAGTATAAATCAGTGGCGGCTGGTAGTCTTTCAAACAGGGGAGGCTGGTCGGTTACGATATTTCCAGATTTTAAAAGAAAAAACATCAATTTTGCCCATACTCTTGCCTCTGATCTGGCTGATTGTTGGCAGCGTCACAAACTGTGAAATAACAGGTTCTTTTGGCCCATTAGCCTACTGTCCAATATACATGATGGTGGTGTTGGGGGGGTATATTTTAACATTTTATATTTTAAAATTGTGGCATGTTGTTTAAAAATTGATCATTATTGAAAGCAGCTCTTTGTCAGGAACCTCAGCAGTAGAGCTGGGTGCCACACATTTCATTCAATGACACTTTCCCTATATTTTACTTATTTTGACTGAGAAATGTTTTACTGACAATTTTGATAACCCTTCACTTTTAATCCAGGTCTGTAGTGTGAAATGTTCTCGGCTGTGTTTTTATTTAAAAATGTTTTCCAAATTGTAGCTGTGTTTAATTCATATCCAGAAAATATATATTTCCAATATAATATACTCAGCATAAACATTTTAAATAGATTCTATATTTTTGGTCCATCCATAACATATTACTAAAGTAGCCTATTTACTGTTGTTGATGTGGGTTACTTGCTGTTAGCCAATTCACTTTCTCCTACCAGGAGAGCTGAAAGGAACGAGTATTATTCCCTACCTTTTTCACCAAGTCAATTTGAGGCGTTGGTCTACCCTGCTCTTTAATTTTAATTTTTGCCTCGAAAGGAAGACTGGCAAATGGCTTCGCCAAAATTAAATCAGCAATGCTTGGCATCCGTGCGCAGCTTTCTTGCTAGCTGACTAGCCCCCTCAAGTTCAAGTTCAGTTACTCAAATAAACACAATTTCTGGAACTAAGATAGCAAACTTCGCAACACTATATTTACACTTTATTTACAATGAAAATATATACAAACTAATAAAGCTGGTAGAAACCGTATGTAATAAATGAAATCGAAATGTAAGCTGATCTCTTACAATACACCACAGCACTTGCGAATCCGCATGGGACTGAACTGAAATTCACCGCTGCCTGTCTATAGTTGAAACAAGCTGTCAATCAAAGAAAATATCCGGCCGCTTTCACCAATCACCAGTCTCCTCGCAGAAAGCTTTGCCATGTCCCTCCCATGTGAGGCTGGGAGTCCGTAGGCGGGCGTTTTCGCAGTATTTGTCCAATAATCGTCTTGCATTTTGAGATTGAAAAGCGCATAGCTCCCAAATGCCATTGAAGTCCACTGAGGCTGGGAGTCCATGGGACTCCGTGGGCGGGCGTTTTCACAGTATTTGTCCAATAATCGTTTTGCATTTTGATATTGAAAGCGCATAGCTCCCAAATGCCATTGAAGTCCACTGAGACTGCGCTGCATCGCGCTGTCACGAGGTGGAAAAACTTACGCACACATTAAAGTTATAACGGAATGATTTCGCACTGTAGTGGGTTGAGCACATATATTTCTATGATTCTGGATCTGAAATAGCAATGTTATAAGGTCGGCTATAACATAAGCCTAGCGCAATTCATCCTACACGATGTTCGTCATTTTTAGAGGAGACTGAGCCTCCCTCGTTGTCTTAGAGCAATCGCCCGTGGTATAAATATAAATATAAGTAACAGTGAGCACAGAATGACAGTATGAGTGTGCAGATATATTGCAAGTGATATTACTGATATATGAATCTGGATTTTAGCTGTTCATCACAGAGACAGCCTGAGGGGAAAAAACTATTCTTGTGTCTGATTGTTTTTGCATACAGTGATCTATATCGCCTCCCTGAGGGGAGAAGATTAAACAGATTGTGACCAGGGTGTGATGGGTCTGCAGAGATGTTACCTGCCCGTTTCCTGACTCTGGACAAGTATAGGTCTTGGATGGAGGGCAGGTTGACACCAATAATTTTCTCTGCAGACCTTATTGTCCGTTGCAGTCTGTTCTTCTCCTGTTTGGTGACCAATCCAAACCAAACAGTGATGGAAGAGCAAAGAACAGACTGAATGATGGCAGAGTAGAATTGTGTCAGCAGCTCCTTAGGCAGGTTGAGCTTCCTGAGCTGGTGCAGAAAGTATAACCTCTGCTGAGCCTTTTTGATGATAGTGACTGTGTTGGTCTCCCACTTCAAGTCCCAAGAGATTGTGGAACCCAGAAACCTGAAGCTTTCAACAGCAGTCACAGTGTTGTTGGTGATGGTGATGGGCAGCAGAGTGGGGTGGCTCCTCCTAAAGTCCACTGACATCTCCACAGTTTTGAGCGTGTTCAGTTCCAGATTGTTCTGACCACACGACCAGACCAGCCATTCAACCTTCCATCTGTATGCAGACTCGTCACCATCTTGGATGAGGCCAATGACCGTTGTATTGTCCGCAAATTTCAGGAGTTTAACAGATGGGTCTCTTGAGGTGCAGTCGTTGGTATAAAGGGAGAAGAGCAGTGGGGAGGAGCACACACCCTTGGGGGGTGCCAGTGCTGATAGTCCGAGTGCTGGATATGATGCTCCCCATCCTCACCTGCTGCTTCCTGTCAGTCAGGAAGTTTGTAATCCACTGACAGGTGGAGGAGGGCACAGTGAGCTGGGTGAGCTTGGTGTGGAGGATGTCTGGAACAGTGGTGTTGAATGCCAAACTGAAGTCCACAAACAGGATCCTGGCATACGTCCCTGCAGTGTCAAGGTGTTGCAGGATGTTGTGTAGACCCATATTTATTGCATCATCCACTGACCTGTTTGCCCGGTAGGCAAACTGCAGGGGGTCCAGCAGGGGGTCCAGCTGGGGGTCTTTGATGTTCTTCAGGTATTACAACACCAGTCACTCGAAGGACTTCATGACTACAGGGAGTGCAGAATTATTAGGCAAGTTGTATTTTTGAGGATTAGTTTTATTATTGAAAAACAACTATGTTCTTGATGAACCCAAAAGACTCATAAATATCAAAGCTGAGTATTTTTGGAAGTTGGAGTAGGGCTTTCTTAGTTTTAGCTATCTTAGGAGGATATCTGTGTGTGCAGGTGACTATAACTGTGCATAATTATTAGGCAACTTAACAAAAAACAAACATATACCCATTTCACTCATTTATTTTCACCAGGGAAACCAATATAACAACTCAACATTCACTAATATACATTGCTGGCATTCAAAAACAAACAAAAAAAAAATCAGTGACTAATATAGCCGCCTTTCTTTACAAGGACACTCAAAAGCCTGCCATCCATGGATTCGGTCAGTGTTTTGATCTGTTTGTGATCAACATTGCGTGCAGCAGCAACCACAGCCTCCCAGACACTGTTCAGAGATGTGTACTGTTTCCCCTCCTTGTAGATCTCACATTTGATGAGGGACCACAGGTTTTCTATGGGGTTCAGATCAGGTGAACAAGGAGGCCACGTCATTAATCTTTCTTCCTTTAGACCCTTTCTGGCCAGCCATGCTGTGGAGTACTTGGATGCGTGTGATGGAGCATTGTCCTGCATGAAAATCATGTTTTTCTTGAAGGATGCTGACTTCTTCCTGTACCACTGCTTGAAGAAGGTGTCTTCCAAAAACTGACAATAGGACTGGGAGTTGAGCTTGATGCCATCCTCAACCCGAAAAGGTCCCACAAGCTCATCTTTGATGATACCAGCCCATACCAGTACCCCACCTCCACCTTGCTGGCATCTGAGTCGGACTGGAGCTCTCTGCCCTTTGCTGATCCAGCCACGAGCCCATCCATCTGGCCCATCAAGACTCACTCTCATTTCATCTGTCCATAAGACCTTAGAAAAATCAGTCTTGTGATACTTCTTGGCCCAGTCTTGATGTTTCATCTTGTGTGTCTTGTTCAGTGGTGGTCGTTTTTCAGCCTTTGTTACCTTGGCCGTGTCCCTGAGTATTGCACACCTTGTGCTTTTTGACACTCCAGTGATGTTGCAGCTCTGAAATATGGCAAAACTGGTGGCGAGTGGCATCTTGGCAGCTTCATGCTTGACTTTCCTCAGTTCACGGGCAGTTAGTTTGCGCCTTTTTTTTTCAACGCGCTTCTTGCGACCCTGTTTACTATTTTGAATGAAGTGCTTGATTGTTCGATGGTCACGCTTCAAAAGCTGGGCAATTTTAAGAGTGCTCCATCCCTTTGCAATATATGTCACTATTTTTGACTTTTATGAGTCCGTCAAATCCCTCTTCTGACCCATTTTGCCAAAGGAAAGGAAGTTGCCTAATAATTTTGCACACCTGATATAGGGTGTTGATGTCATTAGACCACACCCCTTTTCATTACAGAGATGCACATCACCTGGTATGCTTAAATGGTAGGAAGCTTTCAAGCCTATGCAGCTTGGAGTAGGCCAACATGCATAGAGAGGGTAATGTGGTCAACATACTCATTTGCCTAATAATTCTGCACTCCCTGTACAGATGTGAGGGCAACAGGCCTGTAGTCATTCAGTCCTGTGATATTGGTTTTCTTAGGAACCAGGATTATTGTGGAGCAATTGAAGCATGAGGGGACTTCACACAGCTCCAGGGATCTATTAAAGATCTGGGTGAAGATGGGAGCCAGCTGGTCAGCACAGACCTTCAGACGTTGGTCCCTGATCACTGTATGGTTCATTTTATCCTGTCCTACAGGCAGAAGGATGGGATAAAATGAACCATACAGTGATCAGATAGTCCAAAGGGTGACACACCATTTGGGCAGGTGCCTTCCTGATCTTCTGTCTGTGGAAAAGCTGACAGACATCCTCTTCACAGATCTTGAGTGCTGGTGGGGGATCAGAGGCGGGGGGGTGGCAGAATGGCAGGGGGCGTAAATGGGTCTTTAATGACTGAAAGGGGGAGAGGTGTGAATGTGTCGAATCTGCATTAAAACACATTCAGCTTGTCAGCCAGTTGATGGTTCACTGCAGTGTTGGTGGATGGTCTCCTATAGTTAGTAATGTTCTGCAGGCCTCTCCACACTGACATCGGATCGTTTGCTGAAAGGCTGTTTTTAATCTTATCAGCATAGCTCCTCTTAGCTGCTTTCACTTCCATTGTCAGTGTGTTTCCAGTCTGATTATACAGAACTCTGTCTCCACTTTTGTAGGCCTCTTCTTTGTTCTGATGAAGTTGCCTGAGTTTTGCAGTGAACCAGGGTTTATTGTTGTTGTATATGCAGAAGGTTTTGGTAGGCACACCCATATCCTTACAAAAACTGATGTAAGATGTCACAGTATCAGTCAGTTCATGCAGGTCTGAGGCTGCAGCCTCAAAAACACTCCAATCAGTGCAGTCAAAGCAGGCTTGTAGTTCCACTTTGGCCTCATCGGACCATCTCCTCACCATCTTAACTACAGGCTTAGCAGATTTCAGCTTCTGCCTCTAGGACGGGATAAAATGAACCATACAGTGATCAGATAGTCCAAAGGCTGCAAGGGGGACAGAGTGGTATGAGTCCTCTAAAACAGTGCAACAATGGTCCAGAGTGTTAGAGTCCCTCGTGGGACACTTAATGTGCTGTTTACATTTTGGCAGTTCATGGCAGAGGTTTGCTCTGTTAACATCCCCCAAAACAATGAGCAAAGAGTCCGGGTGTTTTTTCTCCACATTGTTTATCTGGTCAGCCAGGTGTTGTAATGCCTCATTAATTAATTACAGGTGATGAACTTATCCAGCTTGCCAAAAGTGTAGGTCTTGTGCCAGGGAAGGATCCATCCATGCTTCAGGTGGCCAAGGAGGAGAGTTTCTTTGAATACATAAAGCATTCATGCTTTAGTATTCTAAAGCTTTAGTATTCTAAAGTATCAAAGTAAGTAGTATTCTAAAGTATCAAAGTAAGACTTTGTTAGAGCCTGAGGATTCAGATATGGCACAGTTGTTAGTGCTAAATGACACCATTGATAATGTCATTCAGAGTCCTGTTGCTCAATCTAAAGCTGATGTAGAAGGAAGTGTTGCTTCACATGATGGATTGTCAAACCCCTTATTGAATGTGAGTGTGACAGGAAGCCAGTCCAATGTAGATGCTGATAACATAGCTACCAATGCTTCTAATGCTAACACAACCCACACAGCTACAGCTAGTTTAACTAACCCTTCACCAGTCACTAATCCAATTCCCCCAACCACATTTATCCATCCATCCATTATCTGTAGCCACTTATCCTGTTCTACAGGGTCGCAGGCAAGCTGGAGCCTATCCCAGCTGACTATGAGTGAGAGGCGGGATACACCCTGGACAAGTTGCCAGGTTATCACAGGGCTGACACAGAGACAAACAACCATTCACATTCACACCTATGGTCAATTTAGAGCCACCAATTAACCTAACCTGCATGCCTTTGGACTGTGGGGGAAACTGGAGCACCCGGAGGAAACCCACGCAAACACGGGGAGAGCATGCAAACTCCACACCAAAAGTCCCTCGCCTATCCCAGCTGACTATGAGTGAGAGGCGGGATACACCCTGGACAAGTCGCCAAGACAAGAGCTGGGCTCAAACCTAGGACCTCCTTGCTGTGAGGCAACAGTGCTAACCACTACACCACCGTGCCACCCCCAACCACATTTACTGATGCCAAAACTACACAAAACACTGACACAAACTTACAGAGAATGCTTTCTAGCTATGCTAAGCCTAGTAACAAATTTCAACAGTACATTAACAGCCCCACACCACCACCCACATTTACACCTTCACCAGCACAATCTACACCACAACCTAACAAACCCCAGAGCAGTGCCATGTCTGAACAACATTCACATGGAACACACGACTGAGTGGTCCCCCTTCGAGATCTTTCACTACTTCACTGGGAGTTCAAGATACAAGGTGGGCAGATTAGTGACCAACACTCAGACATAAGCTACAACAACATATGTTGGCAAATTGATGAAGGCATTAAAAGAACGGTTCAGTGATGCTGAAATACTGAGAGGTATTCTCAAAGTCATCAAATCAGGAAACTTTAAGGACATGTTAATGCACAAGGATGATTTGACAAAGTCAGTGTGCTCCAGCAGTTAACAGAGAAAGTAGCGAAATTGATGAATAAAGTTGAACTACTGCAGCAGCCATTGTAGACCTAACAAACAGAATTGTGCCACCACTGTGTAGGCAAAGTTGACCAAAAGAGAGGCAAGACATAACTGTGCTAGATGCCTTGAACTGAACTTCCCAGGTTGCACTCATTGTTTCTACTGTGGTGAAGAGGGTCACAGGGCTGTAGGATATCTAAAGAAACCAAAGCTCCAAGAAAATGGGAGCCAGTCCCTGCTGGGGGACAAGCAGTGACTGTGCATCACCTTCAGTCCCAGCTGAACCCAGTGGTGGCTCCTGAATTTTTTTCGGGGGGCAATTTTCCCCCATTATGTCTACACGGACCATAAATGCCCACAGGACTGAAGTAAATTGACCTAGGTAGCAAGTCAACTGTTCTACAGAATGTTCTGTAAATAGATTTTGTACTTCAAACTCCATGACCAGCAAGAATTTTACAGACTGTGCAACTTAAGGACAAACAGGAACGTGCACTTACTGTAACAAAACATTGTAAATAGTTGGCTAACATAACAATAGCAGTTGAATAAATAGATGAGTGGATCTTTAGATCTTGCAATTACTGGTATTTACCAAGGATATTACCAAAGTGCTAACTCTCAGAGCAAAGTGTGGCAAATATAAAAATGCACATTGAAAACATCAAAAGTGAATGGATTCTGTGACTGTGTGTGTGTGTGTGTGTGTGTGTGTGTGTGTGTGAGAGAGAGAGTCACGAAGTCAACCAAACCCAGAAAAACACCACAGTGACTGGAGCCCTCAGTTTTGTCTTTGCCTCGTAGAGCTAACTCGAACACTCCACAAAACTTCATGCATTGGGTGAGCCGGTTTAATATGTGCCTTTTCTTGCCCACCTCATCGTTGTGGCGGTGAACTGCTAGCCTGTAGCCTTCATCCGGTTGTGTAGCGATGTTCACTCTCCCAAAAGCCGAAAATTTCAGGCAGCTGCCCATGTGAATCTTTGATGACTCATGTATTTTTATTTTCTCTGACAAATGATGCATGTCCAAAACTCCAGTGACCGTCCAAGCAGTGTTGTCCGTGGAGCCACCTCCAGGGTGGAAAAGTAAGCAGGGGGAGCAGAAAACTGCTGAGGCGTCCTCACAGCCAGCTCGCCAGGATTTGCGCTGGGACCATGTTGAAGTAAAACCTCGAGTATATGATTTCCCCCCCTTGTCGAAATTTGTTTTATGTTTAGATTTGGTCGAGGGGGTCCAGCTTGTTTTGTTGCCAATTTAGCTCGATTTGATCGCTGACTAAATGGAACTTCTTTTAAGGACCGCACTGAATTGCTTTCCACATCCATCTCACCTCAGAAACTGAGCTGATCGAACGCAACTTTGTCAGGCTTCGCAGTGACGTAAGCACGTTAGGGTAAGCCCCCCCCCCCCGGAACCCATAGAGATTGCATTGAAGTGTCAGTCAGGAGAAAAAATATATATTAACATGGGACTCTATCAGTGAACTCTTGGGCGATTTTCAGCGTGACTGAAATCGCCCCAAAAGGGGTGGTACTCTAGAAGCAAGACCACCCTGATTGGACAATGATACCCAGAGACAGATTAAAACGGCCTCGAGCAGCGCTGGTGAAAGTTTGTTTTAAAAAAAGAAAAAAAACTTTTTTTTTTCATTTTGGCAGTGCGTCACCCAATCGCCCTTATGCACCAGCCGCCCTTGGCTGAACCCACACCACACTGCAGAGTGTAACACAGGGGGTTTGGGTAGTTTTAAGAATAAGCCAGATAAAGTGAATGACCAACAAATGACCAGATAGGGCAGGTATCTCCTCAGACCTCTGGCCAAATTCATAAGGGGAAAAGCTCTTGCATGATGTAACTTAAATGGCATAGCAGTCAGTGCCTTACTAGACACAGGAGCTCAAGTGAGCATGATTGACAGAGGCTGGAAGGAGAGACACTTATCAGGTACCACAGCTAGGCCCCTCAGTGAAATCTTTGACGATAAGGAATAGCTGGAGGTTCTTGCAGTAAATTGAGATACTGTATACTTCATTTTGATGGCTGGGTGACAGACATCACTGTCAGCTTGCACGGAAATGGCAACTTTAGTCAGTCCATCATTGTGCCCTTCCTCATTAGCAGTGTTCCACTTGAGCAGCCACTACTAGGATTTAATATGCTAGAAGAAGTGATATAAAGTCAGTTAACAGAACTTGTTCCAGTCCTCACCACTCTCCTTTCTGATGCAATATCAATACCTGCTGAGAAGGTTGAGCTGCTTGTGAACTTCATTCAGGCTGGCAAATCCCCCTTATATCAGGGAAGATTATGAACTGGCATTCACGATACTGTAATTCTAGCTGGCCAAGTAGTTTGGGTTAAGTGTCATGTCCCCTCTTGTATGGACCCATCAGATACTCTGATTTTGTTTGAACCTGACAAAAAAACAATGCACAACTCACAGAAACAATGCTACTATACCAGTCAAGAATAGCATGAAGCATTCTGTCATCCTGCCCAGGAAGACGGCCCTGGGTAGTGTCCAAACTGTGGCAAAGTTGATTGAGACAGAGCCTGGGAGGCCTAAGCCCACAGCAGTAGTTAGTGCTGCACCAACATCAGCTGCTAAAACTAGTCCAGCCTTGTGGCAGCCTCCTTTGGACATCAGCCACCTTAAAGATGAGGAATAGGAAAAAGTCAAGAAGATGCGATGGGAAGAATCTGCCACTTTTGTATGTGACAGTCATAATTCCTATTCCTAACTAGGACATATTCCTAATTTACAGATCTCAATCACCCTCAAGGACAAAATTCCAGTGCAGAGAGCATATTCCTGCATCTCTAAACCACTGTTTATAGAGGTGAAGGAGTATATACAGGATCTGTTAACGAAAGGCTGGATTGTTAAATCAAAGTCCCCTTATGCTGCTCCAGTGGTCTGTGTTCATAAGAAAGATGGTACTCTTCACATCTGCATAGATTATTGTCTGTTGCATAAAAAGACCATCCCTGATTGACATCGGCTACCTAGGATACAAGACTTTACTGACATGCTTGGAGGTTATTTCTGGTTCAGTATCCTTGACTAGGGGAAAGCATATCATCAGGGCTTTATTGCCAAGTACTCCTAGCACCTCACTGCTTTCATTACCCCCTGGGAGCTGTACAAATGGGTCTGTATACCATTTGGCCTTTCCAATGCCCCATCAGCCTTCCAGCAGAATATGGAAGAGATGCTGGGCCCCCTGAGAGAAGATTGCTGCATCCTGCACCTCAATAATGTTCTTTGTTATGCAGAAACATATGATGACCATATGGAAGCAGTCTGCAAAGTTCTTCAGGCTCTCTAGAAGCACAGGGTGAAGCTAAGACCTGAAAAATGTGAGCTGTTTTGACAGGAAGTCAGGTATTTTGGTCACCTTGTATTAGCCCAGGGAGTAAGGATTGATCCCAAAGACCTGGAAGCAGTACAGTCACTGTCCAGCAGGACACCACAGACGGTTGGAGATGCGAGGAAGCTCACTGGGTTCCTGGGCTATTACTGTTCCTACATTCAGGACTTTTCAAGAATAGCAAGGCCAATCTATGAGCTACTACAAGTCAAACCAGAATGAACAGCTGCAGTGTGTGGTAAAAGCAAAGGCCCACAATTGCCCTCCCGAACACCTGTAGATTGGGCTGCTCAACACCAGAAAGCCCTTGACCAACTCATCACTCTCCTTGTCAGCCCCCCTGTGTTAACATATCTTGATTTCAACCTACCTTTCATATTACATATGGATGCTTCAGACCAGGGGCTGGAGCCATTCTCTATCAGCATTAAGATGGCAAGTTGAGAGTCATTGGGTATGGTTCCAGGATGCCAACAGCAGCTGAGCATAACTACTATCTGCACAGTGAAAAACTAGAGTTCCTTGCCCTGAAGAGGACTATGTGTGAAAAGTTCAGGGATTACCTATTCTACACACCACATTTCACAGTATTCATGGACAACACCCCACTGACCTACATCATGAGTTTAGCAAAGCTAAATGCAGTAGGCCATCGATGGGTTGGAGACTCTCAGATTTCAGATTTGACATCAAGTATAGGCCAGGAAAGTCAAATATTGATGCTGACATGCTGTCGCGTCTCCCTTTAGACATTGAAAATTATGCCAAGTCCTGTACCAAAAAGTGTACCAATGATGTGGTATGTGCTGTATGGAATGGAAGTACAGTAGCTAAGCAGAAAAATGTAGCCTGGGTTGCTACTCTCAACATCTCATCCCAAGCCAACCCTTCCCCTTCCTTCAGTCACTTAACTGCAATTAGCCATGATGAACTTGTAGAATCACAATGAGTAGATGGACCCATCAGCAAAGTGATGAAGTTAAAAGAGGCAGGTACACCTTTGACTGATGAGGTGCATAAAGCGGCTAGTGGAGCTGCCAGACTATTCTGTGAATGAGGAAAATTAGTCCTGGAAAATGGTCTCCTGCACAGGCAAGCCAAAGAGAGAAAACAGCTGGTACTCCCTGCCAGCAGAGGTGGAAAAACTGGATTGACAAAGTAAAAGTCCTGCTTAGGTTTTCCTTCTGCCTGTGCTCTCAACACAGGTGATTTCACCAATTAGCTCATCAACCTGGCTTAGGGGATGTGGTAATTAGGATCAGCTGGTTCATTGAATTGGCTGGAGCAAAAATGTGGCAGGGTTTTTACTTTCTGCACCCGGGTTTTTCCACCTCTGCCTGCCAGATACAAAGATCTTGCCTTGAAGAAAGTTCATAATGAGACGGTTCATGTGGGAACAAAAAAGGGTTCTCAATGTAGTAAGAGAGTGATTCCACTGGCCTTTTATGGCCAAGGAGATCAAGGGCCATATCACCAAGAGATACCCAAGTCTAAAGTCAAAGAAGCCAGTCGTTCAGCTTCAGGCCCCAATGAGTAGAATCACATCAAGTTCTCCTTAAGAGCTGATATGTATTGATTATTTATGTCTGGAGACCAGTCGTGGGAGTATGAATATATACTCGTCATAGTTGATCATTTCACAAGATTCACTCAAGCCTATCCCACAAAGAATATGAGTGGAAAGACAGCAGCTGAGTTCATTTTCAATGATTTCATACTCCACTTTGGGTATCCATCAAAACTACACCATGACCAAGGCCATGCGTTTGACAATGAACTCTTCCACACACTTCGACAGCTGTCAGGTATGCATCATTCAAGAACATTGCCATACCACCCACAGGGAAATCATGCTGAAAGGTTTAATCAGACAATACTACTGATGTTGAAAACCTGAACTGACAAAGAAAAGGAGCAGTGGAAAGACCAAATCCCAGAAGTTGTACATGCGTACAGTTGTATTCAACATGAGTTGACAGGCTTCTCGCTCTTTCTTCTCTATGGCCATCATCCTCATCTTCCAGTTGATTTGCTGTTCAAGTTAGTTGAAGACACAGAGCCAGACTTACCAAAGGGGTGTGCAAAGAAGCAGGCAAAGCAGATGTTGGAGGCTACCAAATTGCCAGTGAAAATAGCAAGCATGCCAGTGCAAAGGGCAAGTCACTCTATGATAAGAAAGCAAGAGGAGTGGTATTGTAGCCTGGTGATAGGGTTTTAGTCAGGAATCTCAGTGAATGTGGAGGACCAGGAAAACTGCGGTCATATTGAGAGAATGCCATATACATTGTAAAAGAACAGTTTATGGAAAATTCAGTACATGTAGTGTACCCTGAATCTGGGGACAAACAGAAGACAAGAACACTGCACTGCAATCTGTTATTACTGGTTAATGACCTACCAGTTGAAGTTCCTCCACACTCTGTCACATCGATCTCTGAGAAAAGAACACAGAAAGGCAAAAGCTGGAACCAAACTGCTAAAACAAAAGAACTTGCAGCTCTACAGGAAGGATAAGAGACTGACTCTGCAGATGATTCAAACTGTGAACAGTATTGGCTAAGGATACCAGCAGGAAGGATAGAGGTGACACCTACTATGGTTTCCCACCAACGACCTACCATCAGTCCTAGCAGTCCAGCTCCAGTAAGGCCCTGTTTACATTATTTCGAATCAGCGGATCATCAGATTAACGTTTTTAAAACGATTCGCGTACACACAGCAACACCAATACACGATTCGCGTGCACACAGCAACGCCAATACACGGATACGCTAATCACATGACTAATTAGATGGCACGTCACATGATCCCAGTGCATATCGGGCATGCGCAAGTCACTCACCACTTGCAAGTGGAAGGATGGCAAGCGAACACCTTCTCCAGCAGATAAACACACCTGGCTGTGATGTTCATGTTCTCACTGAGTTTAAGCGCCTGAAGGAGGTTGAAATGTGTAAATAAACCTCAGTGCAGCTCAGCGCTTCCTCCTGCGCTCCAAATCACTCTGCCCTGAACAGCGAGTGCACTCTGGAGGGTGCACACTCCGGCCCTGCGCAGCTCACAGAGCGCGCGAGTGAAGCGCACGAGCAGTGATTCGGGATTGAGCCGCTGTGTGTGTGATCCCAACGCCAGCGAATCAGGAAGGTGGATGTCACAGTGACGTTGTCCAATGACGACGTCAGCTAGAGCTCAGCACAGCGTATCCACGTATTCTCAATGTTTACACAGCACCGGACCAGACACAATCTGGATTGAATACATGGACCCTGGCGGATTCCCGTTTCCCGGCGTTTCCAGGCGTTTTAATGTAAACGGACAGTGCATCCGTGAAGAAAACGAGACAGATACGGTCTAATGTAAACTTGGCCTAAGTGTAAGGGAAGAAGAGAGAGTAACAACAGACTACTTACCTGAATCAAACCTGAGACCTCTAAAAGAAGAGACAGAGGAGCAGTGTTGGGCATGCTACTTTCAAAAAGTAATTAGTTATAGTTACTAGTTACTTTTCCCAAAAAGTAACTGAGTTAGTAACGGAGTTACTTTGTCATAAAAGTAACTAATTACCAGGGAAAGTAATTATTCCATTACATTTTGTGTCCCCCCCAAAAAAAAAAAATCAAATTCAATTAGTGTAATCATAATAAAAGTGAATGTTAAATGTGTTTAATGACTGAAATTGACACATAACAGAACCAATTAATAACGTTATCTACACTATATTAATATTTTTGTGGGATAATGTGAGATAAGACATCTATCAAATTTAATATATTTTTGTAGTTATTAAAATTATGTTACTAATTACTGGCCACTGACGAGGACAAATGCTTTGTTCCTCGACATAATGTGCATTGCACGTAGACATTTTTGCCTTTTATTTCAAGTAATGAAAAGTAATGGCTGTATTTCCAATGTGAAAGCATAGTGTTGGGCTGACCGCTCGCCATCGCTGTGTCTTCTGATTGAAAGCATGCGGAGTAGTGCAGTAGGCCTACCTACGTATGCTGTCCAAATCTACTCTGATTGGCTTATTATGCCGTTGTCTCGCATCTCCCTGCCCCACACTAAAGCAGAAGAAAGAAAGGCTGAACAAGCAGCGTGCCAGATGAGAGCAGCTTTAATAAAGTAACGCATAGTATTTTATTGTAAGTAACGGGAACGTCATTATAATGATGTAAAAAGTAATTAGTTAGATTACTCGTTACTAAAAAAAGTAACACCGTTAGTAATGCCGTTTATTTCTAACGCCGTTATTCCCATCACTGCAGAGGAGCCAAGACTAGACCAACACACATCTGTTTTTGCTAGACCTGAGGGGGAAGATGGATATGATGAGGAGCCAGAGTCCATCCATGAGGAACAGCCCCCATCCATCCTGTGACAGATGAACAAACAGAGGTTAGGAGGTCCAGTCGGGATTGATGACCTAGACAAGTCTTCACATATGGCAGCCTCAGTCAGCCAACACTGAAAACACATGTGTAGCAAGCCCTGATGTGGGTGTAGTACTGAAGCATGGCAGGTGGGAGATGATGTTCACACACTATTTTTACATGTCGTGCTTTTCAGCTTCATGCGTTCACTTGCTCACTACACACCCACACCCACACACATACACACATATATGCTGGTCTGTAGCTCTCTTCTCTTTGCTCTCTCCCTCCTTTTCTACTGTCTGCTGTCACTGCAACAAACACACACACACACACACACACACACACACACACACACACACACACAAAACATTAAGTGACAACAGGTGCACTGACTTTGCCACTCACCTTCCCTGACCCTGGGCATCCACCACTACTATCTGCACCCCTGGCCTGTGAACCACCTCAAATTTAAATGGCTGGAGAGTGAGATACCAACAGGTGATCCATGCATTGGCATCTTTAATGCAGGGGAGCCACTGGAGGGGTGTGTGGTCCAAACAGAGGGTGAAAGGGCACCCCAGCAGGTAGTATCAGAGGGTGAGAACTGCCCACTTGATGGCTAGGCACTCTTTTTCGATGGTGCTGTACTTACTCTCACATTAAGAGCTTGTGGCTGATGTACAGCACAAGACGTTCCTCGCCCTCCACCTCCTGGGACAGAACAGCCACCAGCTCTCTGTCTGATGCATCAGTCTGCAAAATAAAGGGGAGAGAGAAGTCAGGGGAGTGTAAGAGTGGCCCCCCCACACAGTGCAGTTTTTACCCTGGTGAAAGCTTGTTGGCACTGCTTTGTCCACTGGACCAGATCTGGTGCTCCCTTTTTAGTGAGATCAGTCAGTGGACTGGTGACGTCCAAATAATTAGATATGAACCTACGATAGTAGCCAGCCAGCCCCAGGAACTGTCTCACCCCCTTTTTGGTCTTGGGCCTCAGGCAGGCCGCAATTGCTGCTGTCTTGTCGATTTGGGGACACACCTGCCCATGACCCAAGTGGAAAACCAGATACTGTACTTCCACCCGCCCAATTGCACACTTTTTCAGGTTAGCTGTAAGACCCGCACGCCTCAGCGACTTTTGGACGGCCCTAAGGTGCTCAAGGTGCTGAGGCCAATCATTGCTATACACAATGATGTCATCAAGGTATGCTGCCGCATGGGCAGCATGGGGATGGAGGATTTTATCCATGAGCCGCTGGAACTTAGCGGGTGCCCCAAATAACCCAAAAGGAAGCATGACAAACTGGACAAAATAACCCAAACAGTGTGGAAAAGGCCATTTTTTTTCTTGGCATAGAGGAGTCAATGGGATCTGCCAATATCCCTTTGTTAAATCCAGTGTCGAATAAAAGTGAGCAGCAGCTAACTGATCAAGCAACTCGTCAATGCGAGGGTCTGGTTAAACTGCTCTACTAAACCATCCATTTGTGGGTGATAGATGCTGGTGTGGATAGAGTTAATTCCCAACAACTCATACAACTCATGCAGTGTATGTGACATAAATGTAGTGCCTTGGTCTGTCAGGATTTCTTTCGGAATCCCAAACCGGGAGATAACACGGAAGAGCACCTCTGCAATACAGCATGTGGAGATATTACGGAGACGCAGTGCTTCCAGATACCATGTTGCATAGTCCACTAGTACTAAAATAAAGCCATATCCTCGTGATAACCGATCTAATGGCCCGACGAGATCCATACCGATTCTCTTGAAGGGGGTCTCGATTAGAGGGACAAGGCACAAAGGCGCTTTTGGAGTGGCCATGGGATTTACTAATTGGCATTCGCAGCACTCTGCACACCACTGACAGACATCCCTGCAAATCCCTGGCCAATAGAACCGGGCCATTATTCAGGCTAGTGTTTTATCCTGCCCTAAGTGTCCAGCCATGGGATTAAAGTGAGCCACATGGAACACGAGTTCCCTATGGCTCTTAGGGATTAACAATCAGGTTAAAGGATATGGGACATGAAACATAAATGCACGCTATATCAGTTTCTTTCCATTAAAAATATTAATTAATTGCATCAACAAATACAAAATCATCTATTAAATTCAGCAAAATCGTTATATTCGTGATGATTATATGGCATTTCTGCTCGACTTCCGATATGCATTTTCTACAACCGGAAGAGCTGCTGTCACGTGATCATACGTCACAAAAACTTTCGGGCACAGCACAAGTGGGTAGATGAATGGAGAAGTGGATGACAAGAAAATTGTTTTTATAGTCTTTAACGTACATTGAACATCATGGTGTATTGTGCTGCTTATGGTTGCAATAATTCCAATGGGAAATGCCCTGGAGTAAGTTTTTTTGCATTCCCCAAGGACCTGAAGCTGAGGAAAGTGTGGGCTCACCTGCGCATGCGCAGTAGTGATGTGTCGGTCGCGAACGATCCGGTTCAAAGAGTCGTCTCTTTGAAGTGAACGACGGGAGCCGGCTCTTCGGTGGGAGCCGAGTTGGGGAGCCGAATTAGTTTTTTGTCCTTAGGTGCCTCAGAGAGAGAGAGAGAGAGAGAGAGAGAGAGACTTTCACAAAAAAAGTTGCTGTCCGATTGCGTCTTTGTGTTGTCTATTACCATTCAAAGGAAAGAAAGTAGCATGGTGTACACCTACTTTTTTTGGTTGGGGGGGTTGATGTCATTCACAGCTGCAAAAATACGAAAATTGGTGTAATGCTTAAAGCTGTGGAGCGCAGGGGAGAGGAGTCTAATATTTTATTTAATATTTAATTTAATAAAATATTTTGTTGCACATTGTTCTGTGTTTGTTAAAATAATTTCCAACTGCCTGGTACGACCACATTCTTGGGGGGGGGGGGGGGTCTTAGCTTCTCCCCCACAAACACGTGGAGTTAGCCACAGGAGCCAATCCTCCTCTATCAGTATTAGATAAATACCACAAGTCCTAAGTTTAATTCAACCTTGATAGTAATTCTCCTGTTTACATTTAAAGCCATATAAACTACAGATGACTGTTTGAATGTATTTTAATAATTAATTTCTGGTTTTTGACACACATAGTTCACTAGGCCTAGCTTTTCTTTGCCTAGTTAGCATCTCTTTGTCTGATTAGCCTACAAGCTAACCACTAGGCTGGAAGCACATGGCTAGTTAGAAATTCTTTTGTTCAGTTAGCTCACAAGCTAAAACTGCTTATACACCCCCCCCCACACACACACACACTCTGTTTACAGAAGATTTCAATTCTGCTGCTATTAAATTGTTCAATTTTTCCTTTTCTTTTTATTAAAATTTTTATTATCTTTTTATAATAAACTCCATTATTATTGAAATTGTGTGGTGTCTATCTGCTGTTCTAAATACTTTTGAAGTCGCCCACATCGCAAAAGAACTCCTAAGGTGTATAATTAGATGCAGTTTGGTAAGTGATAAATTTGAATTATCAAATTTTAAACGATTCTTCACTAAATGATTCACTTGATTCACTGAATGATTCACTTGATTCACTGAATGATTCACTTCAACCAATTCAATGAGACTGATTCTATGGTATGATTCAATTCAAATGAGTCAAATTAAATGATTCAATAGGATTGATTCATTTTAACTATTAACCTTCAAATTTAATGAGACTGATTTCATGTAATTATTAAAGAGTGATTAGTTATCCAATCTTAAATACACAAAATCATTAATTACACCTACAGTGGCTTGAGGTCTGATTACAGCCGTAATCTACCAATGCGTTATACATATCTCCTTGGACACTTACCGGTATATGATACACCCCAGCCTGATTGGGGGCAGTCTCTGGTGCATTGGGGATACAGATCACCACTCCCACCTCCATTGCAGAGCATTGATTCTGGAGATGTCCCAGCTCCCCGCAGCGCCCAGGCCCAGGCTTCCCCTCTGGACTGGTGTTATGGGCGTCACTCACCTGTGGGGGAGAAGACACAGAGACGGAAGGGGAAGACAGGAGGACACCATGGGTGCAACAGGCCAGCTGGAGGGGAGCCAGCCCACGCCTCCACGGTGGGGGAACAGGGCAGGGGAGGGAATGCCATATAGCTCCTAATCTTACACATTATGGAGCTATATAGCATTTTGGGTCTAAGTCACCCATTTTTGAAATTAGCCTCTAATTCGATTAAATTGTTAATAGCATGGTAAGATACTGCTTATGAAACCTTCAAACTTTGTCTGCTATGAGCTAGGACATTCAGCCAGATGGCCAGAAAGCAACACTTGTGCTGACGATAGATATCAATGAGAAAAAAAACAACACGTTTTTTTCAAGAAAATATGGTATTTTGTCAATTTTTATTGAAAAAAATTCAAAAAAATGTACAGAAAACATCATTAAATTTGTTCTCTACATGGAAATCTGTTCCTGATGCCATTTGAAAGTTTTTGGTAAAGTTAGGTGAAATTTGACATAAAATTGATTTTTTTTGTGTGTTTGTTTATTTTTTTCTATGGCATCAATTATCACAATACATCACAGTATGAGGAACAGTAATTTCAGAATTCAGTACTGAATGTAGGCAACAAGGCAACATTTGCACTTGCTGTAGAGATGTGAATGAGTAGAAAGTTCACTTTGTTTTTTTTTTAATTCAGAAAATATGCAGAAATAAGTGGTCATTTTTTTTTTCTCTATATGGAGATCTGCTCCTGATGCCATTTGAAACTTTCTGGGAAAATTAAGTGAAATTTCACATAAACATGAATTTTCTATATTTTTTACTATAACATCACTCATCACAATAAGAAGTACAGTCATGTCAGAATCCAATACTGAATGTTAGGCAATGGAAAATATAGGGGTACTCTCTTTGAAGAAGCTGGATTTCTCTGTTAAGGATCCAACTTAAATATTCTCCACAAAAAACAGTTCACTGGTATTACGCTTTGATGGTCAATGGAAGGTCAGCTGTGGGTAGTTGCAGTTGTTCCTTAAGTCTCTCACTCCTGAAAATTAACAGGATGTAGATTGTGGATCAGCATTGATCTTTTCTTCACAGATGAACAATAAAACATGGGTCAACCAACAGGGATAGAAAAAAATGAGAGGAAAATCTAGGTAGATGATAATAAGGGGAGGATAATAAAATTAGGGGGATAAGGGGGGTACCTGGAGCGAGACAGACTCTAAAATGTCTTAAATTTGGGAGCCCATGGAGAAATAAGGGGCCCCATTTTGTATAGCTATAATTTATTTAAAAAAAAAATCAGAATTAAGCAAAGAGGATACATTATAATAATATAAATTAATAATATTAACATTTATTTTTTTCTATAAAAAATATAATTTATCAATTATATTTGACTAGGTAACTTTTTCTCATATGGACAGAAATTCAAAGAACAGATTAATTTATAGTGGTCAGTTCAGACTCTAAAGCACAAGTGATGATATGTACAGTAACTTAATTAACTATCTGATGGGTGTAGACTGTTGATTGTCATGGCTTGTGGAAAAATCTGTACACTCCTGGTCAGGGGGCTAATAAAGGTTAATGATAAGGATCCTCTTATGTTCAAGGGATAGTGATCAAAGAGTCATGAAAATAGAAGCCCACCAGAATCATCCAGGGTTGTGGGAGCCCACCAACAAATCAAGGGTGGGATCAAGGATCCCTGCTAAATTTGACTGCTGACCAAAACAAAAATGAAAGTGCTTACTTGTATGATGACAGAGTGAATCCTTCTTGTTCATGTACAGTCTTGACAAACATCGCTGTAAGTTTGGTTAAGCAGAACACTTTATGCTGACGAATGATCCTTGCTTCCAAGACATTTTCACAAAAAATGCTGAATGACTTCTCATAAAGGACAGAGGGTGTTTCAGACCTGCAGCCAAAAAAAACCAAGATATTCAGAAATTGTAGGATTTTTTCTACATTTAGTAAAATGGTATGTTATTATAATTGAGTATTATAATTTGAACAGAATGCTCATGAGACAGTCCATAGTACATTCCAGCCAATACTCGCTGTTCTTTGTCTGTTTTTTTGTAGAGGAAGTAGGTGTAATTTCTGTAGCAACTTTTATGGTATTTCACTTCAAGTGCCACGCAATCCTGTCCTCTGACATAAACAAGGATGCTTTCATCAGCTTTCATTTCAGCTACCTTTCTCAGCAAACCTAAAACCAGTAAATTCAGTAAAGAGGATAATTATAAATCAGGGGAGATCTGACAAGAAGAAAAAGGGAAAAAATGAATGCAAAAAATTCTGGCAGGGCCTATGACCGTTTCCTGATACATGTCTTCTTGTGTTCAACAAATGGCTTTAAACACAGACTAGTAGTAGTAGTAGTAGTAGTAGTAGTAGTAGTAGTAGAAGAGGAGTTTATGACTAAACTTGGTTTAAAATGTAAGGAAATAAAGTTCATGTGGCACCCATGAATAATCTAATCCATGAATAAAATTTATAAATCCACCCATGAATCCACCCCCTACATAAGCCACCCATGGAAAATAAAGAAATACAGTTTCATACTTACCAGCATCAATTGTTTCAGCTTGAGCAAGCTTATCTCTGATTTGTCTGCTTTTTCCTGAAGTTATGAAAATATCTTTCTTCTTACACACAATGCAAATATTTGGCAACACCTGCTTCACACGAGGTGGGGCTGTATGGCTGACAAGTAGGGGTTCTACCAACCGTAATGTCCTGGTACTCATGGAAGGGGTTAGAGTAACCTTTTCACATGTTGAGGATGTTGGAGTAGGAAGTGTCATACCACCTGTGGCTTCTGCACTACACTGTCCTTCCACCTGTTTATATTGTTTGGCAGCCCTAGCAATCCTCATTTTGTTGGTGAAGTGAGAATAGCAGTTCCTGTGGTATCCGTATGACACTTTCATTACATCTACCCAAGGCTAAGCCCACATGTTTGCGTGTTCCACTGAAATTTGCTTCTCTATGCAATCCTCTAGGTCTTTCCATCTTTCTGCACATTCACATGCCTTCTTCCAACTTACAGCTGTGAAAGACGTTACTTTGGATGTTTCTTTCTTAAATATATGCAGCAAACAAGTAAATTTTCCAGGCTTTTCCGACTCAGCCACGGCTGTGCTGGGGGCACCCATCTTGGATATTTAATTATTATAATGAGACCACACACCCTCATATTTGTAATCTGATTGGCCAAGAGGAGACAAAACAGTTCGTCCAAACACTGTGGATATTTTATTAATTGTGCAAGTTTTGAGCGTGACAACAAGTGAATTTATCTTCTTTGAGCAATTACACAGCTATTTCACGAAAAATTAAGTAGTCTGTTTGATTCGGTCATGAAACTGAATGATAGACGGCCAGGGCACACAGCCTTAAAAAAAGAGAAGAGGTGACACATCCACCTGCCATCAGAACCGCCAATTTGATGGCTTGTTCCAGCAACTCCAGGTGACGAACTGTTCCAGTGTCACCAGAAATCCTCGGCATCACTGTCATCTGCCCTCAGCCACCACTGGCAGGCATCCCGGAGCTGTTGGCTGAATGCGAACGGCCGGCCAACCTTCTCCAATGTCAGGGTCCAGAAGCACTGACAGTGTTGTTCCAGGGAGTGGCCAACACGCTGCAGTATGGCTTGCTTTAAGTCGGAGTATACGAGCTGGCTGTTGGTGGGTAGCTGCTGTGCGGCAAGCTGCGCTTCGCCAGTCAATAGTAGGAGTAGCCGTGCTGCGTGCTGCTCAACCAGTCACCCTCATGCTTTGGCCGCTTGCTCAAACAGCACTAGGAAGGCTTCCAGATTGTTGTGCGGACCCATCTTTGTGAGGGTGACATGGGGAGGGTCCGCTGTGATGGCAGTTAAGGACCTTGCCAACGAAAGCAGGTGCTGGAATGCCTGGCAATCTTCCTGCTGGGCCAGCATCAAGGCTTTCAAAGTGTTGCTCTTGCTCCTTTCAGAGGGTGATCAGCCTTTAATGCTAGTTTTGTTGGGTGGTAGCAAGGGCAAAGATGAGGTCCTTGAATGGGGAGGACTCCATGGGATGGTTCCCTTCAGTATCTTCCTGGTTTCGGCACCACTGTAGCAAGCTCTGATGTGGGTGGAGTACTGAAGCATGGCAGGCAGGAGATGTTCACACACTATTTTTACACTTCACGCTTTTCAGCTTCATGCGTTCACTCACTCACTCACTCACTCACTCACTCACTCACTCACTCTCTCTCTCACACACACACACACACACACGTGTTCTGGTTGGGAGCTCTCTTCTCTTTGCTCTCTCCCTCCTTTTCTACCCTCTGCTGTCACTGTAAGAAACACACACACAACATTAATTGACAACAGGTGAATTGACTTTGCCACTCACCTTCCCTGACCCTGCCCTCCATTCACAAACTGACGCTTGGCCATGCCCCCACTGCCACAACATGCTACAGTTAACTCAGCAAACACAACTTCCACAAACTTAGCCTTGCATGCTCATATCTTGACTCATCCCACTCAACCCCTACACCCACTTTTCCCTTACAGAACATCAACATATCCACTAAACCCATACTCCAACTTTTATTCCCCATTTACATACATGCCTCACACTTTAACTCCACCACCATACATACTACCAGTTCCTATTTTTTTTATTAAAGACTTCAAAAGAGAAGCCAGAATTTATGTTTGGAACATTTGAGTAGAAAATAGTGGGACCCGTTTCTTTTTGCCAGGCAGTGTGTGACATCCACAAAAGTGTCACATTTGTGTTTTTGCAGAATGCATATTTTTTGTGATTATTGTATTTTCTTTTGAATACAATGGATTGTATTTTATCTGGGGAAAAATTATGCCCAAGATATGAGAAAATTCACGTGTTCCAAGATTTTTCCTTCAGAATATGGAGTTGCTCTACTTGTTCCAGACCAGCAGGGGGCAGAGTCAGGTAGCGATTTTCTCTGCATTCATTTGGGATTTCTCATTACTGCAGAGAAAGCCCTGTGATGACCTGGCGACTTGTCCAGGGTGTACCCCGCCTTTCGCCCATAGTCAGCTGGGATAGGCTCCAGCTTGCCTGCGACCCTATAGAAGGATAAAGCGGCTAGAGATAATGAGATGAGATGAGATGAGATGAGATGAATATGGAGTTGCTCTACTTGTTCCAGACCAGCAGGGGGCAGAGTCAGGTAGCGATTTTCTCTGCATTCGTTTGGGATTTCTCATTACTGCAGAGAAAGCCCTGTGATGACCTGGCAACTTGTCCAGGGTATACCCTGCCTTTCGCCCGTAGTCAGCTGGGATAGGCTCCAGCTTGCCTGCGACCCTGTAGAACAGGATAAAGTGGCTAGAGATAATGAGATGAGATGAGATTACTACAGAGAACTCAAAAGCATAGACACACTGTTGCCCTGCCTCATCATTTCTCTCCTGTATTTCAGGAATATATCTGTTATTTGGGTGCTGCCACACAGTATCCGTAACACATGTCTGCACCTGCTTGTTCTTAAGACTACACTTCCCTGAATTCACAGCAGCTTTCAAAAATGGGCATCATGGACTACAACAACCATCCTGCACTTCACTGCTCACAGTCTCCTGGTTACTGATTTACACACCTGAACTCAGTCACCACAACACACTATTTAAGCACTCTCACTGCACCTAGTCTTTGCAAAGTATATTGTGGCAATGGGGGCATGGCCAAGTGGCAGTTTGTAAATGGAGGGCGGGGTCAGGTAAGGTAAGTGGCTAAGTCATTACACCTGGTGTCCATTAATGTGTGTGGGTGTGTTTGTTTGTTTGTCGCAGGGATTGAGCATAAAAGGAGGGGGAGAGGGGGAGTTGGGGGGGTCACATGACCAAGATGGCAGCTTAGTGGAGAAGGTCCGAAACCGTGGGCTGCTTTTTTTTTTTTTAAATACCCTTACAAACTTTCAACAACTCTCAATAAAGACAGTGCGGTATGTCAAGTCCACAGCGGTGAAACAGTGAGACATTTTTACTTGTGGACACAAGCAAGGCACTAAAACAACTCCGTCGAGTCCATCAAGCAACACAGATGCTAATATGGGTTAACATAACGGAGGTACTAAGTGAGCTAAAATCATTACGGTCGGACTTTGGAACAAAGTTGGATAACATCGACACAAAACTGACCGGAGTGGCAAATGCTTTGGCTGCACTTGAAGGTACTGTGACAAAGATAAAACAAGATGTTTTGACTAATACAGCTCGTGTCGAAGAAGCTGAAACTTGCATTGACCAGACCGAGAGGGCACTAGAGAAAGCTGAGACAGTTTGGAATCGGCTACCAAGTGAATCACTTTCCTTGAGGCCAAAACAGACGACCTGGAGAACAGGGGAACGAGAAAGAATCTGCGCATATTTGGCTTAAAAGAGGGAGCAGAGAGAGAACAAACTCTCCTCAACTTTATTACCGACATGCTGCCAAGATGGCTGGAACTACCACCAGAAAAGTCATTCATATTGGAGCGGGTTCATCGCACAATTGCCTCGAGGAAACCAAACCAAAACAGAGCGGTGCTGGTCCGCTTTCTAAATCTCCAAGAGAAGGAACTTATGTACCGGGTGACAAGGAAATTAGAAATCATGCACGATGGGGCCAAGATCACATTTGAGCAACATCTCTCCACGGAGACGTTACTTATCCGACGGGGGTTTCACCTGATCATAAAGCTGTTTATCGACATTAACGCCTTCCATGGATTCTTACACAACCCCTGCAGGCTTAGGATCCTGTATGACAAGAAGATTTATATCTTCTCGACACCACAGGAAGCTGAAGATTTTTATAAAACTCTCCCACTACAAGCAGCAGCAGGAGAGGAGCCATGTGAGTGAGGTGTGAGGGACATGTTTCTGATGTAGCCTGGTGGCTGCATAAAGACACTTGGACGTACTACACAACAAATCACAGCAGTGTAGGCTATTGTGTTGTTCAAAGGCTTATTAAAATTCACTTCATTTGAACTTTCTTATTTACATGCTGAAAGCTAAGACTTTAAAATAAGTGATGATACTTTTGATAAGGGTTACAGTAATTATTATGTAAACTTAATAACATGGTTGATGGATACTGTTGGAGCACTATCTGTTGAGTTCACTCTGATTAGTTGCTCCCCAGTATTGTGGATCAGCGTCTTCCAAATCCACCTTGATTCCAGGGGGGGGCAGTGGAGAGGGTGAGCAGCACCAAGTTTCTGGGTGTGCACATCTCTGAAGACCTGTCCTGGAGCAACCACACCGCATCACTGGCCAAAAAAGCCCAACAGCGTCTGTACTTCCTCCACAAACTGAGGAGAGCAAGAGCCCCGGCCCCCATCATGCACACTTTCTACAGAGGCACCATCGAGAACATTCTGACCAGCTGCATCACCGTGTGGTACGGTGCCTGCACCATGTCCTGCTGCAAGTCTCTGCAGCGCATCGTGAGAGCAGCTGAGAGGATCATTGGTGTCTCTCTCCCTTCTCTAATGGATATTTATAACTCCCGCCTCACCCGCAAAGCCATCAGGATTGCAGGTGACCCCACCCACCCATCTCACAGCCTCTTCAGCCTGCTGCCATTGGGGAGGAGTCTGCGGAGTCTCCGGGCCAAAACCAGCAGGCTCAAGAGCAGTTTCTTTCACCAGGCACTCAGGAGGCTCAACTCCCTCCCTGTTCTGCCCCTCCTCCCCCCTCTGCCTCCTGCCACAGATTCTGCTTGCACACCCCCCTGCCCCCCCTTCTGTCATCCTCACAGTCCCCCCCCCCCCAAACACACACACACACACACACACACACACACACATACATACATACATACATACATCTCATCGTTCATTAACACACTGAACTCAGGGACCGCACATCTCAATTTACCTCGCTCATTTGCACTATTCCGCACTACCTCATCTTAACAGCTGCTAGTTTGTTTATATTGCTTATTTCATGTTTACCTGCTATACCTCAAGTGCCCTTGACTGTTTGTTTATTTGAACCAATTTATGTGTGTGTGTGTGTGTGTGTGTGTGTGTGTGTGTGTATATATGAGTGTTTAGTCTACGTCTAGTTCATATCTAGAGTGTTTATATTGTCTGTTTGAGTGTTTAGTCTTTGTCTAGTTCTTATCTAGTGTTTACACTGTTTATATTGTCTGAGTGTTTAGTCTGTCTAGTTCTTCTTATCTAGTGTTTATACTGTTTATTTATACTGTTTATATTATTTGTCTGAGTGTTTAGTTCCTATCTAGAGTGTTTATACTGTTTATATTGTTTGTTTGTTTGTTTTTTCAGTTAATCTATTTTTATTTTTATTTATTGCATTGCCTGTTTGCACCATGGGTCAGAGAGGACTGAAATTTCATCTGTGCTGTATGTCGAGCATGTATAGCATATTTGACAATAAAGTCGACTTGACTTGACTATCACAATATCAGACGGATTCTAAATATATTATACGAGAAACACAGTACTAAAGACACAGCAGTGTTAGCTCTAGATGCATGCCAAGCATTTGACAGAATAGAGTGGAATTATCTCCTGGAACTACTTCCAAGATATGGATTGGGTGAGTCATTCCTTCAGTGGATTCGACTACTATATACAAATCCTACAGCACAAATTCTAACTAATAACAACATTTCAAAACCCTTTAGCCTACAGTGATCAATGAGACAGGGATGCCCTTTGTCACCACTACTTTTTACATTAGCAATAGAACCTTTAGCTGTAGCGGTGAGAACACATGCGGGAATATCAGGCATAAGAATTGGTAAAAGAGACCACCTAATTTCTTTATTTGCAGATGACATCATATTTTTTCTGACAGATTTAAAAAAGAGCATCCTGAACCTGACAAGGCTATTAGAAGACTTTGGAAAATTCTCTGGGTACAAAATTAATAATTCTAAATCTGAATTAATGTTTCTTAATGAGGAAGAGAGGGGAAACCCCACAATAACAACACCATTTACAACAACTACTGAAGGTTTCAAATATCTGGATGTTAAAACCACTCCACAACTCAATAAAATAATCCCATCAAACTATGACCCTCTGGTAGATGAAGTCACCAAATTATTAAACCGATGGTCTAATTTATCCATATCCATGATGGGACGAATAAATGTTATAAAAATGACAGTTTTACCTAAATTCCTGTACTTTTTCCAGACACTTCTTCTGCCATTACCAGCATCGTTTTACAATCATTTAACCAAGTTGTTCAGTCAGTTCATCTGGAACAATAGGAAAGCAAGACTTCACCTAAAATTACTATACCAGCCTTATGAGAGAGGGGGGCTTCAGTTTCCAAATCTCAGGTGGTATTATATGGCGGCCCAGTTAACATCAGCTACACATTATTTTTGTACTTCACCCCCATCTTGGGTAAGCACTGAACAAGAATCAGTTCCAGAATTGTCCTTACATAGTTATTTATATTCTTCAGATGAAAAAAAGACTTTTAAAAAACATACAAAAAATCCCTTCCTGAAAAACACAATTTTAGTGTGGCACGCTGCACACAAACATATGGGAGACTCTCTAGTATTCTCCCAATTCACCCCTATCTGGGGTAATGAACAATTCACACCTGGTAAAAAAGATGGGGGATTTAGATCATGGCATGCAAAAGGCATCCAGAGAGTGAAAGATTTGTATATGGATGGAGTGTTGCTTACCTTCAATCAGTTATGTGAAAAATATCAAATTCCTCCAAAGCATTTTTAAAAAATATCTACAATTGAAAAATTTCATGTCATCCAGATCCAGACAGATTATGCATGTCCCACCATTATCAAAAATAGAAGAAGTCTCCCTTGGGTGTATGGGAAGGAAACACCTACTTTCTATTTATTATAATTTGCTAATATCTACTTCTAAAGATTCAGCAACGGACAGGTTAAATACTTGGAGAGATGGCATACAAGAAGACATAACTGAAATGGATTGGAATAAGGCTTGTTTAACCTTCCTCTAGTGTTAGGGTCGGCACCGACCCGTTTTTAGGTTTAGCATGCATAAAAGTTAATTTTTTATTAAATTTGTTTATTGCATCAAGACTTTTTGACTTTGTCAGGAACTTCTATTTAAACAAAATAAAATCCAAAAAAATAAATTTACTAAATTATAAAATCCTCTGGTGAAAATTGTGACCTTTGTGTTGTTAGGGTCAATTTCAACCCAGTTAAAATATAAGATTATAAAACAATAATAAATGCCAAAACTGAAATCATAAACACACAATCAGCCTACAGCCAGCTCTTCCTCCAACCACTTGAGCTTCAGTCAGGGGCTTTTCTCTTTGCCTGTTTGACAGAACAAACAAAGACAGACATGTCCAGGCATGTAAGGCCAATTGAGTTTAGAGTTGGTGACTTGCAGAGTACACATCTCCAATTTACAGCATGCAACAATGAGAAGAGGACTGAATGTAAACCAAGCTCTGGATCATATCTTTGCTGATAATGAGGCAGAGGACACAGAGCAGTATAGCGATGGAGATGAGCAGGTCTCTGAGGAGGAAGATGATGTGGCGTTTCAACCGGAAGACACAGACACATCTGATCAGTCTGATGAGGAGGTCACCGGTACTGAAGCTGCTCCTGCTGAAACATTCAGATCCAAAAGTGGCAACATCTGTTGGAGCTTAGTACCTCCTGACGTACATGGCAGGACAGCTGCTGCAAATGTCATCAAAATGACCCCTGGGATCACAAGGTTTGCTGTGATGAGAGTAAGTGACATCAAGTCATGTTTTGATCTGTTTATGCAATTGTCACTAAAAAAAGTCATAATTGCTATGACAAACCTTGAAGGAAAAAAAGTCCATGGCAATGTAGGTGTAATTAATGATTTTGTGTATTTAGGATTGGATAAGTGATCAATCTTTAATAATTACATGAAATCAGTCTCATTAAATTTGAAGGTTAATAATTAAAATGAATCAATCCTATTGAATCGTTTAATTTAACTCATTTGAATTGAATCATACCATAGAATCAGTCTCATTTGAATCATTTGAAGTGAATCATTCAAACGATTCGTTCAATGAATCATTTAGTGAATCATTTAGTGAATCATTTAGTGAATCATACCATTGATTCTGGTTAAATTACCAAACAGCTAAATTATGGTATATCATTATTGATCACTTACCATCTTACATAAAATTGTCTACACCTTTGAATTCGTTGCAACTGGGCAAAATATCGAAACAGCAGATAGACACCACACACAATTTCAATAATAATGGGGTTTATTATAAAAAGATTAAAAAAAGGAAATTAATAAAAAGGAAAAATGAAAACTTAATAATTGAATGGCAACAGAATGAAACCTTTATAACAGAGTATGTCTCTGTGTATGTGTGTGTGTGTGTGTGTAGTGTGTGTGTGTAAGAGAGGGAGAGAGAGAGAGACACCCTGGGTCTCTCTTGAGAGGTTTGGCTCTTAAGGCCCAAGGACCACCTCGTGGAGTTAAACAAAGAAAGGTGTGTTAGGTCTAGCTCAGGGGTGCCCACAATATTTTGATTCGCGAGCTACTTTTAAAATGACCATGTTAATATGATCTACTCGGACTAGGTTGTTACCACTACTAGGCCTACTATGACTACTAGTACTGCTACTACTACTACTACTAGGCCTACTACTACTACTACTACTAATAATAATAATAATAATAACAATAATGACACTTGTTTTGATTTATAAACATTCATATGCAATTTGTTTAATAATATGCAAACATGCATACAAAAAGGTGACTGAAATTTACATTCAAATTATGTTAAATGCATAAGCTTTGTACTCCTAAACGTATTTTTGTTCAAATCACTGTTAACTTTTATAAACCGCAAACTACTAATATGTAAACATGAAACAAGCCCACTGTAAAAAAAAAAAAAAGGGCTATGTTTATGACAGGCATTGTAAACCCCAAAACATTTTTGTTCACATCAATTGACTTTTGTATAGCCTGCTAGACAGAGATTTGACATTTACAACAATTTTATATAAAACATTTTTCCTTCTTTTATATTTTTTTCCTTCTTTCTTTTCTTTCTTTTTTTTTTTTTTACCATGGAACTTAGCAACAGCACAACTTTAATACATAGCATACTGATGTAGGCCCTAAATCAGATCTTAATCTGATGATGATCGGCACTGGAGGGAGTCAGAGAGGGCTGCATAGTCCAGACAGTAGCTGCTGGTAGCGAGCCTCAAGCAGGCATCGAGATGATCGTCGGACATACTGGAGCGGTATTTGGACTTAATGATCTTCATATGCGAAAAGGCCGACTCGCACAAATAAGTGGAGCCGAACAATGCGGTTAAGGAGGTGGCACATTGCCGCATGTTCGGGTACTTCGCCTCCGTGAGTAAATTCCAAAACGGCCCATGCGCCCTGGACTTCAACTCGATGTCAGACTGCAGCATCAGCATCTCGTCTTCCACGGCAGACGTGTTCAGCTGAAACAGTGCCGCAACTTTTGAGGCGAGGGAATCCACCTCAGTATCTTCCCCGAATGGGTGGCACATGAATGTAGCTAGTGGCTCGAGCAAAGCAAAGTCTTGAAATCGCTTCTCAAACTCTGACTGGAGAATTTCAATCTGCTCAGTGTAGCGCGCACTGTTAAGTTGCGCAAACGCCCTCCCTTGCATCTCCAGCTCCGAGGTGAGGTTTCGGAAGTTTCCTAAATCACGGCGCTGCATCTTTGAAACCAGCAGTTTCATTTTGCTGGTTGTCATCGTAACCTAATGTAACAATTTTTTTGACGCAGCGCTTGGCTGACATTTCGCTTCAGGGAAAAAGCGAATTTGTTTACATGTAAAAATGACCACGACGTTTTTTTTTTTTAATTTTCATAACAAATATATTAATATTTACATATCAATCATGAGATCTACCATCCCTGCCTTCGAGATCGACCGGTCGATCGCGATCGACGTAGTGAGCACCCAGGGTCTAGCTTGTTGCTATGTGGGACACAGGAATTTTGTTATCTGCAATCTTGGTATGTGTGTGCGTGGGGGAAGTGAAGCTTGGAATGTGTCCATGCAAGGACGAGCCAGGGTGTGGAATGTTTATCTGATGGGTTGATATATATATCAGGCCTGGTCAGGCCTGCTGGGCACGTGTTTTCTAAGTAACAAAGAATTCCACACTCATAACATTATCAAACTCACTGAAATCTTAATAAGGTCAAAATGTGTGTTAAGGAGATTGAGGATATTAGTAAAAGAATAAGAGAGAGAGAGAGACATGCACAAACTTATGGATTAACCAATTTTAAATCAACAAACAAATGATAGAGAACCAAAATTCAGTGTATACACTTCATTTAACTTCATATAACTTCACATTAAGTGAATAACTAATTCCTAAGACTTAAACTTCTGCCCAATGCCTTCTTACTGCAAAGGAAGTTCGTCTTCTGTCTGAAGTTGGAAGCTCGAGGAAGTTGCGCGTGCTTCCTGAGGTCGGAAGTCTTCGGTGAGGGAGAGAGAGATTGCTTTGAAGATCTTCGTGGATGATGATGAAAGTCTTTTCAGCAGTGCCGCGCGCGTGGATTTAAGAAGAGAAAAGGGGGGCCAGCCAGTTTTCTAAGCAAAAATAAAATTGCTTTCACTTGCCGTTGCGTACGCTTTTAAAAGAAAATAATACTTGCAAAACCGGTTTAATAACTCGCTTGAGTTGATGATCGCGTGTTTCCGAACTCTAACTTGATCAGGGTTAGATAGAGGAGGAAACGCGCGGTTCAGACGTCTGATGATGAGTGTCTCTTCTTAGGTCCGTTCCACTCGGGATCAGACTTAGAGACAAAGGAAAATGAAGTTTTCCAAGTCTCTTATGTGAAACCTGAGGAATGATGCACGTGATCCTGCCCAGGCGTGACGTAGTCAACGCGGAAGTTGGCTTGGAGTTGTAGTTCTTAGACACAAGATGGTGCATGATACCTACATTCCCCCTTTTGTTCTCAGGGGTATGACGGAGTCGTAGCACTGAGAGCACCGTACCGTATCATCGCCGTGTCCATAGTCCTTGAGGTAGACTTGTTCCGTACAGTTCATGGTGTCCTGTGAAGACTGTGTAAACTTGTGAGTTCCAGTGAGACAGTTGGAGGTAGAGGCATTTGAGCATACAATCACCATAGGCACTTGGGCATATAATCACCATAGGCACTTGGGCAGATAATCACTATCTAACTAGATTAGGGTTACCTCAAAGTTCAAACAGTGAACGTTACATATTTTTCCAGTGAAGACTACATATATATACTTCATTTCCTACTCAAAGAAAATAATAAAACAAGAAAAGAGAGGAAGTGGAGTAGAGAAAAGAAGTGTTAGTGGTTAGGGTGTTAACCTAATCTTCTGGCACAGCAACGGCAACAGGTGGTTTGGCCAGAAAGCGTGCGCTACTATGGCCGAAGCTGTCAGGAACGCAGACCCCTTTATCCAGCTTGGCGTATAGCGTCGCTATTCGTTTGTGTAGCATGCATGCGATACCAGCAGAAAAAAAACAGCCGCAGAGAAGAAGTCCCAAAACAATCAGACTTAGGGCAGATTCGAGGTCAAGTGACCCTCTGACCCGGTTTTGGGAGACTATGGTCGAAATTCCATTCTGATCTACACTAAATTTCACCGTTTTGGTCCCTTCAACCAGCAATTGCTGTTGGAGGGTGTTACTGATCTCAAGATCATAACCTTCGAAGGCGTCTATCATCTCAATCTCCGAATCGTACCGGTCAGTACTAAGATGGTGTAGGGTGATGTCATCTATGTGAATGGTGGCTCCCTGTGGTACACTAAGGAACACCATTTGGTTTGGGATTTTCATTCTTGTGGCTGTGTGGTGCTGGTTGTATGACATCAAGATTTCAGTTTTTGGAGTGTTAACAACCCACCGACTACCAGCTCTTTCTACTCTAGTTTCCATATCCTCGTCCTTTGTGGACATTTGGCCTACACACTTTTGTTCGGGCACTTTCGCCCTCAGACCACACAGGCGATCCGTAGTGTCTCTAATAAATGGGTTGCTTGGGCAGACCCAGTGGATGTCTTTAGTGGAGGTGCACATCTCTAGGTTGGGAATAAAATAGACAGACGGGTTGTCGTCATGGTATGCTACCATGGGTGGTGTTTGTATGTGTATACGGACATTGTCCTTCCAGAAACCTACGTTGAGGACAGACTTGAGTCTATATATGTTGTTTCTCTCAATGATGGGTAGATTTAGTATGAAACCTATCTCGAACTCTTGTGGACTCACAAAAATGGGGATAACACTGCCGAGACTACATGCCAGGTGTACCCGCGAGGAATGCACGTTAGTAGTAGTGGTGGATTGTAGTACATTCTCCACCAAGCCAAGGGGTGTGAGATACGATGGGACCTTGCCACTACTCAGGGAACTGATTGAGTCACCTACTTCTCTAAGCAGGTCTTGCATTAAATCCCTTACTACTCTGACGTATTTGATCACGTTCTTGATTATTTCAGCCAATTTGTCTACAGTCTGCATAGTGTTATGGATTAGATCAGTATGCATGTTAACGGTTAGTATAGTTCCCTGCAGGGATTTGCCTAAGCCCTGCAGCTCTTCTTGTTGGATAAGCAGTTTCTCTCGGATCTCTGGCATTTCCTTTTGCAGAATACTAACTTCCTTTTTCAGCGTATTCAAACTGACTGTGTTGGCTGCAGAGAGACCAATAGAGAACAAGGATCCGACGGCAGATGCACCGATAATTAAACCCGCGAGGAACCTTTTCTGACGTGTTTTACCGCTCAGTTCTTCCTCGGTGACTATGAATTTCTGTAACTGTTCTAGCATGTGGGTAGTGGTGCGTTTAGCGTGTTCAACTACATTGGCTATCTCGCCCTTTGGTCCGTTGTTATCGGTCGAAGGTAGCAGTGCCTTGAAGTGTTTGCGGTATACGACCCATGGGTCTAGTCGGGCGTACACCCGTTGAGTATGGATGTGACAGTTTGTAAGAAGGAGCCCAGGAGCCTCCTGCAGGATGATGCCAGCTGGGGGGCCAGGCTCCACCACCTCACTTGACTGACACAGTTGTAGGGTGAGGAGGATGCACAGGATTCCGAGGGAGTCCATTCTGTAACATACAGAAGGATCTTCTTTTATTTTATTGGGTTGATAAATATGATCGGGAGTGTTAGCATATGCTTAAAGATAAGTGATGCATACAAGCTGGGTGGACTGGATGGGCCTAGCTATCGTCCACCCCCTTTTGGAGTGAGGACTGTTGAAAGGGTTTGATTTGATTGCTATGAACCCATCGGTAGGAGGGCGTCTGATTAGGCCTGGATGTTCTAATGCGGTATGCGACGGGGGACAGTTTTCCCACAATTTCGAAAGGTCCTGACCAGTGTGGTAGGAACTTCTTCGAGACGCCTTGGTAAAATTGAAGTAGAGGACTTTGTCGCCTATTTGGTATTCGTGAAGGGAGACTTTCCGATCGTAGTAGGCCTTTTGTCCTTTCACGCCCATTTCGAGATTCTTTTGGGCCCATGCAAAGGTGGATTGTAGGTGGCGTTGTAGGTCGGCGACATGTTGATGTGCGGTGTATGCAATTGCAACGCTCATGTCCTCTGGTTTGTATAGGAGATGTGGGGGAAGAACCGTCTCTCGCCCAGTCATCATCCCAAAGGGTGTGACTTCAGTGGCGTGATGAGGGGTGGACCGAATGGCCCTTGGCACCAAGGGAAGTTTCACATCCCAATCTTTACCATGGGGGGTGACATACTTCTGCAGCATGCTCACAATGGTTTGATTAGCTCGCTCAGCCTGACCAGAGGATTGAGGGTGGTGTGCGATATCGAATTTCGCCTCGACGCCTAACATGTTCCACAGCGCAGCCATTACACCAACAGTGAAATGGGTGCCTGTGTCTGAGTCGATGGATAGAGGGAGGTTTTTCAAAGAATTGTGGCCACTAGGGGGAGTCGCGATGTCAGGTGTTTCGACACCGGACTCAGTGTGCAAAGACATGAACCGAAGTTCATCAGAAATTTGATCTCGCGTGGCACTTGGTTGATCAGTGTTCGCACTAATCTCATTGCAACGAGTTTGTGCATGTTTTGTGGGATCCAACGACTGTGGGATTTTGATTCGTGTAAAGCTGACTAAGTTTATATTGCAGGACTTGGACTTGGTTGGGATTGGGTCGCCTTGTGAGAGCCGTGTGTCAGAGATGGTGGTGAAGACTGTAGCGCACGTGAGAGGTGCATTTTGTTTGTTTGCCTTCGCCACCAGGGGGGGCCCTACATCCTGACCCTCACCTGCTGTTTCAGAGGGATTTCATCCCCCTTTCACAAGATCTACTCATGGTTCCTGGCCTAGTCATGCCAATGGGTAGCTTTTGTCATTTTTCTCAGGCTCTTTGGTTTTATCGGTTGAGGAATTTGACTGTTCCTGTAACAGTTTCCTAAATTCAGCAAAGCAGGCCTTTAAAGAGTCCAGTTCTGACTGGGACTCATCAGGTTGGTTCGAGTCACTGTGTTGTTCATTTCTACCTCTACGTTTAGTGTTATGGTTGGAATGCTCCTGCCATCTCTGGCCAGAGCGGGGATGACGGTCTTGCTGCCAACTGCTTTGTTTCTTATGACTCTTTCCATATGATGAGTGGTTGCCATAGCCACTATGGCCTTGTCCTCTGGCCTTCTTGGCCTTACCTTGCTGTTTCTTCCCTTCACCCTTATGATGGTTCGGTGAAGGACGGTTCGGACCGGGATTTCTCCGATTGGGTCCCCCTTTTGGAGCTTCCCTTCCTTCTAAGGTTAGCAGGGGCCCGTTTGCACCCTGAAGACTAAGGACTCTGGGATCATCGCCATTCCCGTTTGCAGGTTTAACAATGGTCTCCCAGGTCATTTGGGCTAGTTGCCTAGTGTCCTTCATCGAGTAGCCATGTTGCCGACACATCAGTGTGACTTGATTCCACACGCACGGGTGGAGATTATGTAAGAAAAGGGATTTGAAGCCCCTATCTTCTTCTAAACCTGGTGCGTTGCTGCCCTGGAAGTAGGCGGTACGTAGCCATCTATAATATTCACGAGGTGCCTCAGACCATTTCTGCCTGATTTGTATTGCACACAATGTCGCGGAGGTTTCATCCATGTATGGTGCATATTCTTCCCTCATGTAATTGCGAAGTTTCGAATAACTATCGCGAACGTTTGGTGGTAGTGTCTCTAAAAAGGCACAGACACTACTACTGGAGGTCTTCCAGACCAGTTTAAGCTTCTCTCACATTGTGGCTCGCGGTAGGTCCATCAGGCATCGGTCAATTTCTCATAAATAATCATTTACGTTGGTTCTTTTATTATCAGGATCAAATCGCTCGATATCTTTGGCAAGTAGGTCAATTTGCCGTATGCAGAGGGCTTGTTGCGCGTCCTTATGCGACCCCCTTCGCTTTCCTGAGTGCTCACTATCTGAGCTACTCTGGAATTGCTCCCGTTCCGCACGAGAGTCGTAGTCTGATTCACCCGAAGGCGGATCAGGGAAGCTGTAGCGCACTGACCTAGGTGTGCTACGGGCCTGGGCTCGGGATGAGCGCAGGGCGACTCCACCCTGGCTAGATGACAACGGAGTCATGTAGCGAGTTGATGGAGGTGGCCTGGTGCTCGACCAGGTAACCCTCGGTGTCCAGTTCAGACGCCTCTTCCCGCTCTAAACTTTGACACATGGTTGGGGGTCTCTTGTGCCCCTCGCACCCTTCTTTGGGTTCTGCTCCTTGGCAGCCCTTCCGGCGCCCTTCTCGGCTTTCTCTAGCCTTTCGGCGCACTCATCGAGGGAGTCCTTCAAGAGGCTACGCTCCCTAGATAAATCATTGACCTCGGCTGTCAGCTCGGCGTTGCTGGTGGTCAGTCTGTCAACCTCTCCGCGCAGGGATCTGATCTCTTGATCAGCATCCTGGAAGTGTAACAAGAATAGTTTACCTAGTGCATCTTGGACACTGATTGTTGTTCTCTTTGGATCTCTCATTTGTGCTATTGAGTTGATTATGTTAGCTTGGCAATCATGCCTACTCATGCCCCTAATGGTTGCCCTATCGGAGTCAGAGCAGTGAACGAGGTCTGCGATGACCTCAAAAAGGGACACGTCTTGCTCGTTGTCTTCAGTCTCTGAGACACGAGGGGATGCTATTTTATTTAGATTGGGTATTGGGTAATTAATCAATCAATGAGTTAATTATTAATCAATTATTATTAATTAACATTAACTATGTAATTAATTAATTAATTAACAAGGTTTAATTGTTTGGAAATGCTCTCTTATCCTAAGTTATGAATAGGTTATGAGTATTGGTGATATGGTTATCACGCTACTGTTAACCGTTTTAACACACCTGGGGATATACCTTAGCAGTTGCTGAATCAACTGAGTTTATTTGTTGTTGCAACAATATTCAAGAAGTCAACAAACCAATCGCCTCACACGGGGCACCAATTATGTAGGTGTAATTAATGATTTTGTGTATTTAGGATTGGATAAGTGATCAATCTTTAATAATTACATGAAATCAGTCTCATTAAATTTGAAGGTTAATAATTAAAATGAATCAATCCTATTGAATCATTTAATTTAACTCATTTGAATTGAATCATACCATAGAATCAGTCTCATTTGAATCATTTGAAGTGAATCATTCAAACGATTCGTTCAATGAATTATTTAGTGAATCAGTGAATCATTTAGTGAATCATTTAGTGAATCATACCATTGATCCTGGTTAAATTACCAAACAGCTAAATTATGGTATATCATTATTGATCACTTACCATATTACATAAAATTGTCTACACCTTTGAATTCTTTGCAATTGGGCAACTTCAAAATATCGAAACAGCAGATAGACACCACACACAATTTCAATAATAATGGGGTTTATTATAAAAAGATAAAAAAAAGAAATTAATAAAAAGGAAAAATGAAAACTTAATAATTGAATGGCAACAGAATGAAACCTTTATAACAGAGTATGTCTCTGTGTATGTGTGTGTGTGTGTGTGTGTGTGTGTGTGTGTGTGTGTGTGTAAGAGAGGGAGAGAGAGAGAGAGAGAGAGAGAGAGAGAGAGAGACACCCTGGGTCTCTCTTGAGAGGGTTGGCTCTTAAGGCCCAAGGACCACCTCGTGGAGTTAAACAAAGAAACGTGTGTTAGGTCTAGCTTGTTGCTACATGGGACACAGGAATTTTGTTATCTGCAATCTTGGTATGTGTGTGCGTGGGGGAAGTGAAGCTTGGAATGTGTCCGTGCAAGGATGAGCCAGGGTGTGGAATGTTTATCTGATGGGTTGATATATATATCAGGCCTGGTCAGGCCTGCTGGGCACGTGTTTTCTAAGTAACAAAGAATTCCACACTCATAACATTATCAAACTCACTGAAATCTTAATAAGGTCAAAATGTGTGTTAAGGAGATTGAGGATATTAGTAAAAGAATAAGAGAGAGAGAGAGAGACATGCACAAACTTATGGATTAACCAATTTTAAATCAACAAACAAATGATAGAGAACCAAAATTCAGTGTATACACTTCATTTAACTTCATATAACTTCACATTAAGTGAATAACTAATTCCTAAGACTTAAACTTCTGCCCAATGCCTTCTTACTGCAAAGGAAGTTCGTCTTCTGTCTGAAGTTGGAAGCTCAAGGAAGTTGCGCATGCTTCCTGAGGTCGGAAGTCTTCGGTGAGGGAGAGAGAGATTGCTTTGAAGATCTTCGTGGATGATGACGAAAGTCTTTTCAGCAGTGCCGTGCGCGCGGATTTAAGAAGAGAAAAGGGGGGCCAGCCAGTTTTCTAAGCAAAAATAAAATTGCTTTCACTTGCCGTTGCGTACGCTTTTAAAAGAAAATAATACTTGCAAAACTGGTTTAATAACTCGCTTGAGTTGATGATTGCATGTTTCCGAACTCTAACTTGATCAGGGTTAGATAGAGGAGGAAACGCGCGGTTCAGACGTCTGATGATGAGTGTCTCTTCTTAGGTCCGTTCCACTTGGGATCAGACTTAGAGACAAAGGAAAATGAAGTTTTCCAAGTCTCTTATGTGAAACCTGAGGAATGATGCACGTGATCCCACCCAGGCGTGACGTAGTCAACGCGGAAGTTGGCTGGGAGTTGTAGTTCTTAGACACAAGATGGCGCACGATACCTACAGCAACATGTGGAATGACATTGATGAGTAATGCCTGGATGCCTACATTGGTGTTCTTCTTTTTGTTGGAGTGTACAGATCCAGCAATGAGGCCACTGATAGTCTCTGGGATGCATCGACAGGCAGGAATATTTTCTGAGCAACAATGTCACTTCAGACCTTTCGAATGATATCAAGAGTCCTCAGATTTGACAACAGAGACCCGAGCAAAATCTGACAAGCTTGCTCCCATCAGGGATGTCTGGGAGAGATGGGTGCAACTCCTTCCACTGATGTTCAACCCAGGGCTAGAGGTGACAATAGATGAATGTTTTCTCCCTTTCCGTGGAAAATGCCCGTTCCGGCAATACATGCCCAGTAAGCCAGGCAAATATGGCATAAAAATCTGGGCATGCCTGATTGCCTACATTGGTGTTCTTCTCCTTGCTGGAGTGTACAGATCCAGCAATGAGGCCACTGATAGTCAACAGAAAAAAAAAGACTTGTTTTTTGCCCTTTTCTTGAAGTAAATATATATAGGTCGAAATTGACCCGAAACACCATAGATGTTACTATAGTTGATAATATTAAAATTAAAATCTTTTTTTTTCTTTGAACATTTAAGAGATGTGATCTAATACCCCTCAGTAATAGTCAGGTAACAGAACAACCTTTTATTTGTTTACATTATTCTCTTGAGGTTCATTTGACCACTTTTTTATATTGAAAATGAGGGGTATGCTGTTAAAAGAAAGGCCCAGGGGGCCACAACAAAAATATTAAAACCAATCTTTTCATGGATAAGGGAGCCTAACAAGGTAACCAAGAGGTAAGAAACAAATTAGATGATAAATAATTGTTTTTAGGGTATTTTATGGCTGATTTAAGACACGGGTCAAAACCGACCTGTTAACATCAGAGATAGTAACAGAAAGCTAACACCAGAGGAAGGTTAAAGGCACAAACACAAACAATAAATACAAGGTTTAAGCTCCTCCAATATAAATGCAGGGCTCGAAATTCATATATTTTTTCACCAGCCAGCCGGACTAGTTACCTTCCAAAGTAACTAGCCAAACAGAAAATCAACTAGCCAAAATTTGTTCATGTATGAATTTTACTTCTGTCAAAAATAACACAAAAGAGAGTAGTTACCATTGTTCATGACTAATGTGCATTTATTTCAAGACCCGAGTATTTTGATACTGTTGTTAAATACATAAATGAGAACAACACAGAGCACTATCATATAATCCAAAAAAATGCCAGATGACTGACCCCTTACTAGTTCTTTAAGGAACCAATTCATCCACTTCCATTTTTAATTTGTCGCTGAAATTGACAGAGCTTACACGGTAGCCTATGCAACACCAGCGATTGCACAAACTGAGTCAGCGCTGTAAACCGAAACTAGAAAATCTTCCCACAAGTTCCTTTCAGCACTGAGATGTCGCCCGGGATTGGTTGGCGAGTGCTTGATGTTATTGTTTTTTTTTTTACCCTTAGGCAGCCTCTCACGTTACTGCCTGAGGGACAGGGAGAAAACCACCAGGAAAGGTTTTAAACAAACGCAACAAACACGAAACAAACGCAAGTTGGCAGATGACCATAAAATACTCGATAGTTATGATATAATAATTATATGTATCTCACACAGAATTTTCGGAGATATATCGAGTATATTCAATATATCGCACAGCCCTAGTCTGAATCTTCGCTTCATATATGTTTTTTATTTTCAACTAGCCAGCCGGGCTGGCTAGTGACAGGAATTACCTGCCAAATGACAAATTAAGTCGCCCTGGGTGACTGGACCACCGCGAATTTCAAGCACTGAAATGGTTGATGAGGACGTACATGACCCCTGTCAAACTTCACCATGGCCCAATCCCAATTCTAATTTCTACCCCTACCCCTCCCCCCTTCCCCTCCCCCCTTCCCCTTGGCCCTTCCCCTTGAAACTGAGCTACAAGGGATAGGGCTTGAAATTCAACCCTTACGTATTGGGATAGCCCTTCAACGTTCGCATACGTCATCGCGTACCTCCGTCAGCGTTTACGTTAGCAAAACGCGACCAAATGCGTCATTGGCTGCGACCAGCCGCTACAGTCAGAGCCAGAGGCAGAACCAGAAATCTCTGCTGGCAGGGTGTGATTTGTTAACTAACACCACTGAATGGGATATCTTTGGCGCTTCGTGCACCACATCCGACAGAATGAGGTGTCAGAACACTCATGTAAACAATAAAAGCGAACAAAACGTACGCAGTCAAGCAACCAAAAACAATACTCACTCCCAAAGCTTTTTAGCAGCAGCTTGGATTTCAGAAATCGCTGCTCATTCTCAGCTCGAAAGCGAATCAAGCGGCGTGTTTCCTCTGGATAACACCTTAAAACACGTAAATAATGGAGAAAATACATTTATGACAATCTTTCGCCGCGGGAACCGCCATCTTTCTGAAATCCGCATGGCATTGTGGGAAATCACTCAAACCCCTTCGTTCGGAGTCAGCTCCAGGAAAATCTCCGTTTGGAGGGGTACAGAAGCCCTACCCCTTCCCCTACCCCTCCGTGTTAACTGGGATTGGGATACCCCTACCCCTTCACGTGAACGCGCAAAATGGAGGGGAAGGGCCAAGGGGTTGGTCCAAGGGGTGAAATGGGATTCGGCCCATATGTCTGGCAATATTCCAGACGCTTGTACTAAATGTCTAAATAACAAGGGAACCCTTTTTCACTGTTTATGGGAATGTCCAAAGATTCAGAAGTTCTGGAAAGATGTTATAAATTGTCTGTCAGAGGTCTTTCATATTAACATACCACTAAATGCTAAGCTGTGTGTACTTGGAATTTATCCATTGAACTTCATACAAATGCAGAAACAGACTAAACTATTGGACTTTGGACTTCTACAAGCCAGGAGAGTGATTGCACTTAATTGGAAGAGTGTAGAGGCACCCTCTATGAAACAGTGGATAAAGGAACTTTCAGAGTGCCTTGGTCTAGAAAGACTAGCATATATTGCTCAGGGAAAACAGAGAGAGTTTTTTTTTTTGATTGATTGCTTTATTCCGAACAGTAAAGAAGATATAAAACAAACAAAAAAACAAAAAATAAAAATAAAAAATGTAATCATCAAAACATTGTCATAAACAGAATAGTGTAGCCACAAGGCAATAACATAATAATGTTCGGAAAGAATTAGGAAGAAGTAAATAACTTATCAAATCCTAACCCTCTATACCACCGTTAATCAAAAGTCACTTTCCACCATAATAAACTATATATACAAAAGAAAGCAAAATCAACAAAAAAAACCATACCAACATACCAAGACATACCAACATGGTATAATATCGCCCAAATCAAATCATATATATATACACAAATACTTATTCTATGCATATACACACATACAATACATATATACAGTACATACATATACACCTACCTATAACTATACACATCCATACATACATTGTGATCCATCCATACAGAGATACATTGTTCATCTCTGGGAACCATATATGAGCATTATAGTCTAAAATGTAAACTTTTATTTATTTCATTTTATTATATATGTATTTTTTAAGTGTGATCCTTATTATATTGAAGTTTAAGTATTTAATTTCAAATTTTACACTGATTTTAATTTTGTAAAATTGTGCATTGATATGTAGATTGTGCAAGTTTAGGTGTGTGTGTGTGTGTGTGTGTGTGTGTGTGTGTGTGTGTGTGTGTGTGTGTGTGTGTGAGAATGTTTGGTTCTATCTGTGACAGTAGTTCAATTGTTAAGGTGTTCTGTAATGCAAAAAGACCAATAAATATATTTGGGGGAAAAAAAGGAGGGGGAGAGCAGAGAAGAGGAGCTCCCTGACCCCAACGCATTTGTGTGACAATGAATGAATGAATGAATGAATGAATGAAGCAAGCTGAAAAGCCAAAATAAGGAAAATAAAAAGTGTGTATGTGAACATCAACTCTCGCCTGCCGTGCTTCTGTGCTCCACCCACATCAGGAACAGTTACAGTGATGCTGAAACCCGGGACGCACAGAAGGGAGCCATCCCATGGAGTCCTCCCCATTTGAAGAGCTCATCCTTGCCCTTGCTACCGCCCAGCAGAACCAGCATCAAGCACTGATCGCCCTCCGAAAGGAACAAGAGCAACGCTTCGAAGCCTTGATGCTGGCCCAGCAGGAAGATCGCCGGATGTTCCGGCATCTGCACGCATCAGCAGGGGCATCGACCATTACCGCAGCTGGCACCCTCACGAAGATGGGCCCGCAGGACGATCCAGAAGTGTTCCTCGCCCTCTTCGAACAAGCAGCAGAGGCATGGGGGTGGTCACTGGAGTAGCGTGTGGCGCACCTCCTCCCACTCCTGACAGGCGAGGCGCAGCTCGCAGTGCAGCAGCTCCCTGCTAACAGCTGACTGGTGTATGCTGACCTGAAGAAAGCCATCCTGCAGTGGGTCGGCCGCTCCCCGGAACAACATCGCCAGCGCTTCCAGATGCTGGCATTGGAGGAGGTCAGCCGGCCGTTTGCATTCAGCCAGCAACTCCGGGACGTCTGTCAGCAGTGGCTGATGGCGGAAGATCGCGACGCCGACAAGCTCATCGATCTGGTGGCACTGGAACAGTTAATCTCTCGACTTCCAGAAAGAACAGTGGAATGGGTCCAGTGTCATCGCCTGGCATCGCTAGAACGAGCCACCAAGCTGGTGGAGGACCATCTGGAGGCAGCTCGGATGGCAGGCAGATGAGGCATTCCTCTCTTCTCCTCTCGCTCTCTCTTCTCCCCCATCTCTCTTTCCCCTCCCCACCCTGTTCCCCTACCACAGAGGTGGTGGCTGGCTCCTCCCCAGCCAGCCCGTCACACCCGTGGTGTCCTCCCATCTCCCTCTTCCATGTCTGTGTTGTCTCCTCCTCAGGTGAGTGACTCCTATAATGCCGGTGCAGAGGGAAAGCCTGGGCTGGTGTGCTGGCGCGGCGGGGAGTCAGAGCATCTCCAGAGTTGGAGCTCCACCAGGGAGGTGGGAGCTGTGATCCGGATCCCCAACGCACCAGAGACCACCCCTGATCGGGCCAGAACGTATTGCATATCAGTAAGTGTTCAAGGGGATACATATCATGCTTTGGTGGATTCCGGTTGTAACCAGACCTCAATTCACCAACGCCTGGTGCAAGGTGAGGCATTGGGGATAGCACAAGCAGTGAAGGTGTTATGTGTGCACGGGGATGTTCACAATTACCCTCTAGTGTCCAACCATATTCTATTCCAGGGCCGAATGCATAGAATTAAGGCGGTGGTTAACCCTCGTCTCACCCACTCATTAATTTTGGGAACTGATTGGCCAGGGTTTAAAGAATTGATGGAACACATAATGAGAGGTGGGTCCTGCATAAAGACATCACGGGAAGCTCCCGGTGTGGCATTGACTGGGGAAGTGGTCACAGAGCTGTCTACGTCAGCACTGTGTCAGAGCAATGCGAGGAGTGAGGAGCATCCCGCCCCTCCTCCCTCTCTCGGGGATTCCCTTGGGGATTTCCCATTACAGCAGTCACGAGACAAGACTCTGCAGCATGTGTTTGACCAAGTGAGAGTAATTGATGGTCAAACTCTCCAGCTAAATGCGACGCCGGCCTTCCCTTATTTCGATATTATTAAGGATAGGTTGTACCGAGTGATGCAGGACACTCAAACTGGAGAACAGATAACTCAATTGTTGATCCCAAAGAGCCGCAGGGAACTCGTATTCCTTGCGGCTCACTTTAATCCCATGGCTGGACACTTGGGGCAAGATAAAAAACTACCCCAAATAATGGCCCAGTTCTATTGGCCAGGGATTTGTGGGGCTGTCCGTCGGTGGTGTGCGGCGTGCCATGAATGCCAGTTAGTAAATCCCGTGGCCACTCCAAAAGCGCCTTTGCGCCCTCTCCTTCTAATCGAAACCCCTTTTAAAAGAATTGGAATAGATCTCATCGGGCCATTAGATCGGTCAGCATGGGGATATCACTTTAGTTTAGTTCTGGAGGACTATGCAATTTGATATCCAGAAGCAGTGCTTCTCCGCAATATCTCAGCATGCAGTATTGCGGAAGCACTCTTCTGCTTTATCTCCTGGGTTGGGATTCCGAAAGGGATCCTGACAAACCAAGGCACTTCGTTTATTTCACGCACACTGTGCGAACTGTATGGGTTATTGGGGATTAAGTCTATCCGCACCAGTGTCCATCACCCACAAATGGATGGCTTAGTGGAGCGATTTAACCAAACACTCAAGAACATAATTCGGAAATTTGTAAGTGAGGATGCACATAATTGAGATAAGTGGCTCGAGCCCCTGTTATTTGCACTCCAAGAGGTCCTGCAAGCCTCCGTGGGGGTTTTTCCATTCGAATTATTATACGGGCATAAGCCGCATGGCATTTTGGATGTGCTACGAGAAAATTGGGAGGAGGGACCTTCGCCTAGCAAGAATGAAATTCAGTACGTTCTTGACATGCCCACAAAACTCCACACACTCACACACTTAACCCAGGAGAATTTGCGGCAGGCACAAGAACGTCAAAGCCGACTGTATAACAGGGGCACGCACCTTAGAGAGTTCACACCGGGAGATAAAGTACTCATATTATTGCCCACGTCAAGTTCTAAATTAATCACTAAGTGGCAAGGGCCCTTCGAGGTCACACGGCAAGTTGGGGACATCGACTATGAAGTGAGGTGAGCGGATGGGGCGAGGCATTGCAAATCTACCACCTCAACCTTTTAAAACCCTGGAATGAGGGGGTCCCCATGGCGTTGGCATCAATAGTTCCAGAGAAGGCGGAGCTGGGGCCAGAGGTTAAAAAAGGTAACATCTCAAAACACTCTGGTCCCCTGTGGAGACCACCTCTCACCACCCCAACTCACGGAGGTAGCCAAGTTGCAGGAGGTATTTTCCGACATGTTCTCCCCCCTTCCTGGTCGTACCCACCTCATAGAACACCACATTGAGACGCCCCCGGGGGTGGTGGTGCGTAGCCACCCTTACCGCCTACCCAAACACAAAAAAAAGTGGTCTAGGATGAACTCAAGGCCATGCTCGAGATGAGCATAATCGAGGAGTCCCACAGTGACTGGAGCAGCCCAGTGGTCCTGGTTCCCAAGACCGACAGGTCGGTTCGGTTCTGTGTGGACTATAGAAAGGTCAACACGGTGTCTAAATTTGACGCATACCCAATGCCTTGCATTGATGAGTTGCTTGATCGGTTTGGCATGGCTCAATTTATTTGACATTGGATCTAACAAAGGGATATTGGCAGATCCCCTTGACTCCTCTATCCCGAGAGAAAACGGCCTTTTCCACACCGTTTGGATTACACCAATTTATCACGCTCCCTTTTGGGTTATTTGGGGCACCTGCCAGGGGCATCACTAGGCCTTTTTTATTGGGGCACGTGCCCCAGTAAAAATCAGCTGTGCCCCAGTAAGAAAATGTTGAAAGATTTTTGTAACAAACTAGTTTCTTTGGCAGATCATTTATCTACTGTAAGTTGTAGGACAGAGTGTGTTTCAAACTTCTATCGCCTCTTCTTTCTAACTAATTTTCTGATTGGTCTGGGAGATTCTCACTGTAAACAGAGCGTGCGTGCGGCGTGCCATGAGTCCATTTAGACTACTGGAGAGATGAGTCTACTCTTTGGATGAGTCATAGAACGGGCTCTGGATGAGTTAAGGTAGCGCGAAGTTTTTGTAACAAAACTAAGCAAACCATATTCTAACAAACCCATTAAACTACATCGAATTAAATGATATTAAATTACTTTTCCAGATGGATATCAGACAATTCTTCTCATGAAGCAGAGACGGGCAGGAAAACAGTGACAGATGAGGAGGAGGGTGAGAGAGGTAAAATTAAGGTTGTAGGCTATGTGCTAGTCAGTCATAACTAACCAGCTAAGTTCATGAATCGTGAGAGTTGAGGTTGCATAATAGAAAACTTGAATCAAATACATAACAAAATTAGTTAGGTTATTCAGCTGTTTAGCTGTTCCATGAAATGTTTGGCAGGTTTACTGCATATGAAAGACAAATAGAGTATGTTTAAATAAACATCTTAATGCATTCTTGAACAGACTCTCCCTTTTTAACTTTACCAGTAGATGTATATCAGGAACTTTAAGGTGCATTGTGCGGGGGGGGGGGGGGGGGGGGGGGGGGGGGGCATTTTGTGTGTGTGCCGGGGGGGGCAGTGCCCCAGTAAAGCTTAATTCCTAGTGATGCCCCGGCGCCCGCTACGTTCCAGCGGCTCATGGACCGGGTCCTCCACCCTCACACTGCCTACACGGCCGCATATCTCGATGATATGATAATCTATAGCCATGATTGGCTGCGGCACTGAGAACATCTGAGGGCTGTTCTAAAGTCGCTGAGGCATGCGGGCCTCACAGCTAACCTGAAAAAGTGTGCAATTGGGTGGGTGGAAGTACGGTATCTAGGGTTCCACTTGGGCCATGGGCAGGTGCATCCCCAAATTAACAAGACTGCAGTGATTGCGGCCTGCCTGAGGCACAAGACCAAAAAGGGGGTGAGACAGTTCTTAGGGCTGGCTGGCTATTATCGTAGTGTGGGTGCTATTGGTCTTAAGTGATCAGTCTCATTAAATCAGTCTCATTAAATCAGTCTCATTAATAATACCATTAATTTTTTATGTTTAATAATAAATTACCAAACAGCTAAATTATAGTGTATTCCAAATTGTTATGATCACTACTGATGCAGCAATAATGTATTACTTACCGGATTACATAGACACTACAGCCAATAGCACTCTGAAGGCAATTTGGAGTTCTTTGAGATTGTGTGACTTCAAATATATAGTAGCAACAAACAAACACACAGTTTAACAGAATAATTGAATTTATTATAACAATGATATACATTCAATAAGGTCAGCAGCTATATATAGATATAAGGCATAAACAGTGAGGTGTGTGTGTGTGTGTGTGTGTGTTCATATGTGTGTGTGTGTGTGTGTGTGTATGAGAGGGATTGGAATCTTATCTAAGGTGTGTGTGTGTGTTTGAGAGGGAGAGGTATGTGTATTGGGGGAGGTGAGAATCACGTCGTGGTCTCTTGAGACAAAGGAATTAGCCGTGGTTGCTAATCCACGCCCTATAACATTACCAAATTCACTGAAATCTTGATGAGGTCAAAATATGTGTAATAATGAAATTAAAGGATGTTAGTGAGGATAGAGGAGAGCATGCACAACTTATCTTTTTGAAACAACGGAGAGAGAGAGAGCAATGTAAACACAATGATCAATATGCACAATTAAACAGTTTCTGAGTTTAAATTCACACTACTTCATAAAGCTAATTCCTAAGACTATTTTGCCCAAATGCCAGCCTTACTTCCAGTAATCGATATCTCGATGCGGGATGCAGAGATGTCCCGAAGTTCCGCGGAGTTTCACAGAGCTCGTAGAGGCTTCTGTAACAAGCAGAGGATTCTTGATCCGACGTTTCGTCGTTCGTGAGGAACAGTCTCTGATCAGTAATGTGCACAGCGATTAAGTCAGAAGGAATCCTGTCGCTTCTAACTTTTAATTAACTGCTTGGGCTGCAGTCATAACGTTACTTATAATAATCAAATAAAAACCGGTTGTAACTCAATATGAGGGTGCAACTTAGGCAATTTTACCATGGCCAGTGGTATACGAAAGCACGCTGAGTTTTCCTTTTCTTTTAAGGCAGATGTCTTGATCTCGGATGTTCTGATGAGTCTCTTTGTGTCTGTACAACGAGGTCCAGAGCACCAAAAGAGAAAGAACGGAAGTTGACTGAGTCACTTATGGCTTCGGGGGGGATGTGACATAGGTAATCCCGCCCAGGCGTGACATAGGTCATCGCGGCAGTTAGTTGATGGGATTTGTAGTTCTAGATGGGATGGTGACTGTCCCTACAGTAGGTTTATACCTGATTATTCGGACGTCACCAGCCCTTTCACCAATCTCACTACAAAAGGGGCTCTAGATCCGGTCCAGTGGATGGAGCAGTGCCAACAGGCATTCTCTAAGGTAAAAGCTGCAAAGTGTGGGGGGCCACTTTTGCACTCCCCTGACTTCTGTATCCCCTTTATTTCACAGACTGACGCATCGGACAGAGGGCTGGGGGCCATTTTGTCCCAGAAGGTGGAGGGCTAGGAGCGCCCCATGCTGTGCATCAGCTGTAAACTCTCGATGCATGAAAGCAAGTACAGCATCATCGAAAAAGAGTACCTTGCCATCAAGTGGGCAGTCGTCGCTCTCCGATACTACCTGCTGGGGCACCCTTTCACTCGCTGTTCAGACCACGCGCCCCTCCAGTGGCTCCATCACATGAAGGATGCCAATGCGCGGATCACCCATTGGTATCTTGCCCTCCAGCCATTTACGTTCAAGGTGGTCCACATGCCAGGGGCGCAGATGGTGGTGGCGGACTTCCTGTCCCATCGGGGGGGGGGGGGGGGGGGGGGGGAGTCTGCTTCAGGCCAGATGGCTCCCTAGCCTGAGTTGGGCGGTGGGGGTATGTGGCAATGGGGGCGTGGCCAAGCGACAGTTTGTAAATGGAGGGCAGGGTCGGGGAAGATAAATAGCTAAGTCATTACACCTGGTGTCCATTAATGTGTGTGGGTTTGTTTGTTTGTTTGTTGCAGGGATTGAACATAAAAGGAGGGGGAGAGCAGAGAAGAGGAGCTCCCCGACCCCAACACGTGTGTGACTGAATGAATGAATGAATGAATGAATGAAGCAAGCTGAAAAAAGGAAAATAAAAAGCATGTATGTGAACATCAACTCTCACCTGCCATGCTTCTGTGCTCTACCCACACTGGGAATGGTTACATATATGTCACTTTTTTTTCTTCCCCATTTCCGGTTGAGAGTATGCCATGCGCATTCTGGCTGCTTCTCACCAGAGCTTTTTATTTAATTTTCTCTTTTATTTTTCTTTTTTGTGTAGTTTGATATTTTTTCTTGTTTGACTGTTTTGTCCACCAGTTGTGGTGTAGCTCCGGACCCAGTTTTGGGTGTTGGTTCCCTCCAGGCCTTGGTTTGCCATGGGTGATGCCTGTGCTCCTCACTATGGACTGCAGTGAGCTCACTGCTCATTTTAACATCGGGGTTGTCCAGTGCTCTGTGTGGCGGCACTTTTGTGCTTGGCATGGTGCTCCGAGCGATGTTGCTTGGTGGCATTGTGGTGGCTATGCAGGCAGTTTGGGACATACCGGTGCTCTGCATGGCGGTGCTTCTGTGCTCGCTTTGTGGATCTAACAAACTTATTATTATTACTTTGTGTTTGTCTTTACCAAGTCTTTGAGTTTCCAGCCACTGGAAATCCAGAGTGTACTTGGCTGCTTGTTTTCTGCCCTGCTTAGCTGATGCAGCCACTCCACAGTCTCCTTGCCCTCTTGAGTATAATAATAATAATAATCTCATCTCATTATCTGTAGCCACTTTATCCTGTTCTACAGGGTCGCAGGCAAGCTGGAGCCTATCCCAGCTGACTACGGGCGAAAGGCGCTGTACACCCTGGACAAGTCACCAGGTCATCACAGGGCTGACACATAGATAATAATAATAATAATAGGTTTGTTAGCATTATCCAAAACAAAATTTGGCTCTTACAATGCTAAAACTATTGATAAACAAAGATAAAACACACACTTAATAAATAAGCAAAGGATATAATTTAAAAAAAACACTCGGCAAAATATGGCAATTGTAATGCGGCTGTGACAAACCAGATGCTCGCGGAGTAAAATAAACTGAATGCTTTAATGAACACAGTGAGCGAAGACAATGTACAAAAGCCAGGCCAGGTCAATACAGAGAAATCAAACACAGTAACGAGGGCTAGACAAATCATTGTCAGGAAACGGGCAACAGTCCAAGAACCAGGAATCAGGAAAGCACAGGTAAGATAAACACAAGGGCTAGGCAAATCGGACTCAAAAGACAGGCAAGGATCGAGAAACCGGGACGCGAGAGAGATGAGTAAACAAACACGAGGGCTAGGCGAAACAGGAAGAAACCGGAAAGCAAAAAGGGTCATACACAGGAATGCAATCAGAAATAGAAACGCTCAGTAGGCTCATGAAAATATGGAGGCAATACTGTGCAAAGGGTAAAACAAACAGAGGGGTATAAATACAGATATAAACAAAGAGGTACAGGTGATGATAATTAGAACTTGGGGGAGCCATTCCTAGGAAGTGGCTCCGGGTTGGCAGATGGAGTGCACGTGGTAGTGACAGGTGTGTGAGGGGGATTGTGGGAAGTGGAGTCCTGAGTATTAGGTGAGCCTGGGAGCGTGACAGCAATGAAATGTTCATACAGTGACAGGGATTCTCTGCTTTACCTCCCATACTGCACTGGGCCCCTGTAAGCACCTTACCCATGAGCAAATCAAGGAGCTGTGCAATTTTAGACTGATCAGATAGTCCCTCATGTGCGGCCAAATATAGCTGGCACTGGAGCAAAAAACCTCAGCACAGAGTTGGTTCACCGACAAACTTATTGGGTCTGACAATCAGAGAGTGAGTGGTTGTTTGGGCTGATGGGATAGCTAGTGTGGTATGCTAGGTGGTAACTTGGGTGAAAGCTGCCACAAGCTGTTGGATCTGTGTAGTCATTTCTTGAAGCCATCATTCTTGATCACCAAGGTAGCAGCCCTGGGCAGAGATTGCACCTTGGAGGCTTTCTGAATCCACAGTAATGCAGCAAAGCAATCTGTCAGGCTCTAGGAAAGACAGACATGGATGCAGGTGCAGTTCAGTCTTTACTTAAAAAATAGTTCAAACAAACAAATCCAAAGTGCAGGTAATCTACAAACAGGACAAACAGCTTGATAGAAATCAAGAACAAAAGCTGAGGAGGAAACCACTAAGCAGAAGGCTTGGCAAGAACAGGCAATGAACACATTGCTTTGCTCTGTGTTTGTGTGTGTATATACAATCCTTTTAAAGCTACTGGCATAGTGTGTAATGAGTTGTAGGTGTAACTGGTTAGTAATCAGGACACTGAGAACATGGGACCAAGGTGAGTATCTGTGGGTGTTGTAGTCCAAGGTGGCCATGTTTGTAGGCTGCAAGTGTTCATGGGAATTGTAGTTCAAGGGTAGAGCCTTCTGTTGTGGACATGACAGCATCTGTATTGTAGAATGGTGACATCATAATGTGTCCTGTGTAGAATTAGTCTAATATTAGGCCATCATGAAAAATTTCTGAAAACTTTTATTAAATGTTATAATGCAAATCAGGGACCTTTTAAATACAAATGAAACATACTGTGGTATTCATTTTTATCCCCTGCCATGAAGTGTGCAGGGGGATATAAGAATGGAGTCGGTCCATCTGTCCGTTTCAATCTTGACAAGTTTTCTCAGCATGCAAAGTTTCATTGACGTAGCTTATGTAGTTTTACATAAGCTACGTCAATGAAACTTTGCGTGCTCATATTACTATTCATGATCTAAATTAAGTTTGAAAATCTTTTACAATTAATTATTATTTTCAAAGTGATGGCCCTTGATTTTTGTTATTGGACTTTGTACAAGTGGACTCAATCTGGACAAGTTTTCTCAGAAACTACATAAGCTACATTAATGAAACTTTGCATGCTCATACTACTAGTCATGATTTAAGTTGAGTTCGAAAATCATTTAAAGCAATACGGCCTTTCGATTTCATAAAATCGGTGAAGTTTAGTTCCCTCTGAAATGTGGCCATTGTGATACTGTCAGAATGCAGGCACTTTAGGCACAGAGGAGAGCAGGGAAGTGGATGGTCGGCAAAGCCAAAACAATAGACAGAAGCGAGATCAGGAAACAAGCGAGGGTCAGGCGATTGGCGAACGATGTAGAATGGGCAAGACAAATAGTGTAGTAGGAATAAGCAAGCAAAGGTCAGAAACTAGAAAGTCAAACAGAGAATACAAGGCTTGGTATGTACTGGGCAAACAGAACAATACTTCACACTGGAGTGTTGTGTGACAGTGGCTTAAATAGGGGGAGTGCTGATTAGGGGAATGCATGACAGCTGTAATTAATACTCAGGTGACAGAGGGCACTGTGGTTCTTAGGGATTGTCATTCTGAGTGTCCATGTTTGTAGTTTGTGTGTTCTCAGCAGATTTACTGATGGAACACACACACACACACACACACACACACACACACAAGGAGCTCCCTCTGAGAGCTATACTCTTATGAGGACGCCCTCTACCTTGTGGGGCAGGCTTGTGAAGATTCAGGGCATGGAACTCTTGCCTGAGGAGAGGGTCCAGAATGTCCTTGGCAGGGACCCAGCTCTGTTCCTTGGGTCCATACCCTTCCCAATCTACCAGGTATTCGACTTGCCCTTTTCTGTGTCTTGAGTCAAGGATTCTTGTTTATCTGGTAGATGGGTTCACCCTCTACAAGGTGTTCAGGCACTGGTGCATTCTCAGCAAGGGGACCTGGGATGGCTGGTTTAAGGTTAGAAGCATGGAACATGGGAGATAGTCTGTTGTGAGGGGGGAGTTCTAACTGGTAGGAGACTTCATTGATATGATGCAGGATCTTGAATGGCCCAATGCAATATGGCTGGAGCTTTCTGCATGTGTTGGGCTCTCAGTGATTCCTTGTGGCCACCTATACTCTGTTGTCTGGAGAAAAGTCTAGGTAGTCTCCTCTGTGTTTGTCTGTGTACTCTTTTTATATTTGCCATTGACCATTTCTAGACGTTGGTGAACCTCCTCCCATATAGTTTGGCTGCATGCGAACCAATCCTCCACTGACTGGACCTGGCTAGGTTTGTCATCCCAGGGGAATAAGGGTGGCTGGTAGCCGAGTATGCACTGAAATGGGGTTAGCTGTGTAACAGAGTGTTTCAGGGAGTTTTGTGCATACTCAGCCCATAGGAGATAACGTGCTCAATAATAACGTGCGCATGCAGAAAATTCTCAGGAAGCAGCCGATTTCCTGGTTGGCCCTCTCCACTTGCCCATTGGATTGGGGGTCATAGCCAGATGTAAGGCTTACTGATACCCTTAATCTATCCATGAAGCATGTCCAGTTATGAGAAATGAATTGAGAGCCCCAGTCACTGACTATGTCTTCTGGGATACCGTAGTAACTAAACACATGCTGGAAGAGGAGTTCAGCTGTTTGTGATGCAGTGAGGATGCCCGGTAGAGGAATGAGCTTAAGGCCTTTTGAGAAATGGTCTATGGTTACCATGATGGTTGTGTTGCTTTCTGACAGGGGGAGGTCTGTGATGAAGTCAATGGCAATATGGGGTCATGGTCTTTGAGGTGTAGGAAGAGGGCACAACTTCCCAGCAGGAGGAGCTCTGGGAACTTTAGCCTGCGCACAAGTAGAACAAGAGGCAATGTATTGGTTAATCTTGGTCAGCATATTCTCCCACCAATACTTATTCCTGAGCATTTGATGTGTGCGTTGGCTGCTGGGATGACCTGTGGTGGGAGATGAGTGAGCCCATGTGATGAGATGACCTCGCAGCTGCTTAGGTACATAGAGTAGGCCAGGTGGTAGATTGTCAGGAAGAGTAGATGGTTGGGATTGTCTTATCTCTCTGTCTAGATCCCATGTGATGGACTGTATGAAGCATTGGGACGGAAGGATGGGATGACTGATGGGCTCTTAGTGTGTGGAACTGAAACTTCGAGAGAGTGTGTCGGCCTTTGTGTTCTTGGAACCAAGGCAAAAGGAAATGGTGGAGTTGAATCTGGTGAAGAATAGTGCCCACCTGGCCTGGTGAGGGTTGAGCCACTTGGCTGTCTTCAGGTATTCAAGATTTTTGTGATCCGTGAGGATAATGAAAGGGTGAATGGCTCCTTCTAGCCAGTGTTGCCACTCCTCTAGGGCTAATTTTATGGCAAGCAGTTCTCTGTTGCCGACGTCATAATTCCTCTCAGCAGAGGAGAGCTTCTTGGAGAAGGAAGCTATGGGGTGAAGCTTCTGTTTCTCACCAAAGCATTGAGATAGGATTGCCCCTACTCTAGTGTCAGAGACGTCCACTTCTAAAGTGAATGGTTTCATAGGGTCTGGATGCTGTAGGACTGGAGCAGTGGTGAAGACCTTCTTGAGACACTGGAATGCCTCTTCGGCCTGGAGATTCCACTGGAGGCACTTGGGTCCTTTCTTAAGCAGTGTGGTTAGAGGAGTTGTGATAGCACTGAAACCTCTAATGAACCAATGGTAGAAATTTACAAAGCCAAGGAAGCACTGAAGTTCCCTTATGGAGGTAGGAGTGAGCCAGGAGGTTACTGCAGATACCTTAGAGGAGTCCATGCTGACTCCTTCAGTGCTAATGATGTAACCCAGGAAGGAGATGTGATTTTGATGGAACTTCTCGGCCTTGACATAGAGGTGATTTTCAGGAAGATGTTGTAGGACCGTTCTAACATGCTTTCGGTGGCTCTCCTCATCAGGGGAGTAGATAAGAATGTCATCCATGTATGTGATGGCATACCTACCCAGCATGTCCCATAAAACATCATTAATCAGACATTGGAACATGCTGGGCACTGAAGAAAGACCATATGGCATTACCTGGTATTCAAAATACAGTGGCGCTTGAAAGTTTATGAACCCTTTAGAATTTTCTATATTTCTGCATAAATATGACCTAAAACATCATCAGATTTTCACACAAGTCCTAAAAGTAGATAAAGAGAACCCAGTTAAATCAATGAGACAAAAATATTATACTTGGTCATTTATTTATTGAGGAAAATGATCCAATATTACAGATCTGTGAGTGGCAAAAGTATGTGAACCTTTGTTTCAGTATCTGGTGTGACCCCCTTGTGCGGCAATAACTGCAACTAAACGTTTCCGGTAACTGTTGATCCGTCCTGCACACTGGCCTGGAGGAATTTTAGCCCGTTCCTCCATACAGAACAGCTTCAACTCTGGGATGTTGGTGGATTTCCTCACATGAACTGCTCGCTTCAGGTCCTTCCACAAAATTTCAATTGGATTAAGATCAGGACTTTGACTTGGCCATTCCAAAACATTAATTTTATTCTTCTTTAACCATTCTTTGGTAGAACGACTTGTGTGCTTAGGGTCGTTGTCTTGCTGCATGACCCACCTTCTCTTGAGATTCAGTTCATGGACAGATGTCCTGACATTTTCCTTTAGAATTTGTTGGTATAATTCAGAATTCATTGTTCCATCAATGATGGCAAGCTGTCCTGGCCCAAATGCAGCAAAACAGGCCCAAACCATGATACTACCACCACCATATTTCACAGATGGGATAAGGTTCTTATGCTGGAATGCAGTGTTTTCCTTTCTCCAAACATAATGCTTCTCATTTAAACCAAAAAGTTCTATTTTGGTCTCCTCTATCCACAAAACATTTTTCCAATAGCCTTCTGGCTTGTCCATGTGATCTTTAGCAAACTGCAGATGAGCAGCAATGTTCTTTTTGGAGAGCAGTGACTTTCTCCTTGCAACCCTGCCATGCACACCATTGTTGATCAGTGTTCTCCTGATGGTGGACTCATGAGCATTAACATTAGCCAATGTGAGAGAGGCCTTCAGTTGCTTAGAAGTTACCCTGGGGTCCTTTGTGACCTCGCTGACTATTACACGCCTTGCTCTTGGAGTGATCTTTGTTGGTCGACCACTCCTGGGGAGGGTAACAATGGTCTTGAATTTCCTCCATTTGTACACAATCTGTCTGACTGTGGATTGGTGGAGTCCAAACTCTTTAGAGATGGTTTTGTAACCTTTTCCAGCCTGATGAGCATCAACAACACTTTTTCTGAGGTCCTCAGAAATCTCCTTTGCTCATGCCATGATACACTTCCACAAACATGTGTTGTGAAGATCAGACTTTGATAGATCCCTGTTCTTTAAATAAAACAGGGTGCCCACTCGCACCTGATCATCATCCCATTGATTGAAAATACCTGACTCTAATTTCACTTTCAAATTAACTGCTAATCCTAGAGGTTCACATACTTTTGCCACTCACAGATATGTAATATTGGATCATTTTCCTCAATAAATAAATGACCAAGTATAATATTTTTGTCTCATTTGTTTAACTGGGTTCTCTTTATCTACTTTTAGGACTTGTGTGAAAATCTGTTGATGTTTTAAGTCATATTTATGCAGAAATATAGAAAATTCTAAAGGGTTCACAAACTTTCAAGCACCACTGTAACTGGCGGTAGTGCTGAATGTGGTCTTCCACTCATTGCCTCCTTTGATCCTGATCAGGTTGTAAGCACTTCACAAATCCACTTTAGAGAATATATTGGCAGATCTCAACTGTTCAAGGGCCTCAGGGCCAAGATGAAGAGGATATGGGTACTTAACAGAACCTTGGTTCAGGCCTCTCTAATTGATGCAGGGCCGAAGTCCACCTCCTCATTTCTTGATGAAGAAGAAGCCCGCAGAAGCTGGAGAGTTGGACAGCTGGATGTATCCCTGCTTAAGCATCTCCTGAATGTATTCCTCCATGGCAGTATGTTCTTTCTGGGACAAGGGATATATGTGCCCCTAAGGTGGTAACATGCTAGGCAGTAGGTCTATAGCACAGTCAAAGGATCAGTGTGGTGGTAATCCACATGCCTTTCCCTTGCTGAAGACTTTCTGTAGGTCCATGTAACACTCTGGAACCTTGCCCAAGGAGTCTGGTTGGGGGCTCTCCACAGAGGTGAAGAAGAGGTTGACTTGCGGGCGTGAAATGCAATTTTGAAAGCAGGTAGGAGACCATTGGAGGATTTTTTTGTTCTGCCATATTATCAGTGGATTATGAAGCTGAAGCCACAGGTAGCCAAGAATGAGATGGTAATTTACTGTGGTGGTGACATAAAGGGAGATATGCTCTGAGTGCAGAATTCCTACCTGAATATGAATAGGTGCTGTCCGTGTGGTGACAAGGCCATCTCCTATGGGTCCTCCATCGATGGTCCTGATGTTAAGTGCGCTTTGCAGAAGGGTTGTGGGCAGGTTGTATTTCTGCACAACTGCATGGCTGATAAAGTTTCCTTCTGCCCCTGAATTAATGAAAGCACAGAGGGTGTGCATGGCATCTGTGCGTGGCGATCAGCCACCTAACCTGTACTTTATGCTCTAGAGGGCTGACCAGCACACACATACCGTACACCATTATCTCAGTTTTTTTAAATAAAGAGCACTTTCTGCACCTTACTACTGCCTACTGAGCCTGTTTCCAGCACCACCCTGTGAGAGCTTACATTTTGTATACCCACATCTGTGTGTATATTGCATAGAAGATTGAGCTTTTTGGAGGGTTCATGACTGACAACCCCCCCCCCCACACACACACACAGCTAGACATCTCACTTTCCTGAGAACTTTTTGTTTGTTTGTTTGTTTGTTTGTTTGTTTAGTGGTGTTCCAGGGCAATATTGTGGAAGAGACTGAAAACCCTAGAAAGAGGGTGTGAACTCAGTGGTCAAAACATGAGGTGGCTGTAATGAAACATTTCAAGTCTCATATAAATATAACCACAGGAAATCTTAATATTAGGAGTTATTTTTTTGTAGAAGAAGCCTGAAGTGAAATTTGTCTTGCTCAGGGTTTTTTTTAGCCTGGCAAGCCAGACTAAATGTGAATATTTAGTCTGGCCTCGATCCGTAGACATTTCCGAAGGGGGTGGGAGGAACAAACCACTGTCTTTCAAACTGTCCCTGTGCGTATAGGCCAACGCTCTGACCAATCAGCGCAACAGTGACTGTGACGTAGTCAGAGCGACAGAAAGCAGTGGGGGAGACCTTGAAATAAATAATTTTTCAAAATGCGTATTAATTAATAAACAGGTTCTAGATATTAAGAAGTTTGGAGATAATGACCACAAGTTTGGAGTCTGTACCACATACACTCATTTTTTTTTTCCAAGTGTTTTTCAAGGGTTTGCTTAAACTGTTTTTGAGAGTTTTTATTTAGTTGTGTTTGGTGAAATAATTTCCCTTAAATTTAAAATAACAGGAAAATAAGAAACAATCAAAAAGTAATGTTTTAAAGCTGTTTATTAATTCTTCGTACTGCACAAACTAGCCCCAACCTTTTGGCTACCAGGGGAGCCAGCTGGTAGATCAGACTTTTGCCATAGCCGGTCGGCAAAACAGCGAAAACATCCTTCTTGAAAAGGAATGAGCGGAGAACCTCTTCCTGCTCATGTTTCAATGAAAACTCCAAGTCTAATTCTTCTAAAACTGATTCCAAAGCGGAGTCAAATGCGCGCTGTTCACTAGCCGTAGCCATCTTTCTTGTTGTGCTTTCTCCAGCGTCGCGCAGCTTTGTCGTCACTCTTGCAAAAGCCCGCCCAAAGAATCCAAACAAAAACCTTGCGTTGTGATTGGCGGGCACGATTTGATGCCCGGGGTGTTTTTGTTTATATGGTGCGAGGCTAGACCCACTCGCTAGGCAAAAATATTTTTGGCCGCTAGGCTGGTGGGTCTAGTTTACTAGGCTAGGTTTTTTTATATTTACAACATCAACGTAGCACAAAGGGAAGGATGGGTTCCTGGTAAGAAAAGTCCTTTTAATACTTAAAAACCAGTGTGTGTGTGTGTGTGCGCGCGCGCGTATATGCGTGTGTGTACATATACAGGTGCATCTAAAAAAAAATTAGAATATCATAAAAAATTAAATATTTTCTGTAAATTATTTAAGAAAGTGAAAATTAAATATTTTTTCACTCATTACATGGCAGTGTTCAAAATACCCGTCTGCAGGCTGCATTTTGCAGAATGATTTTCAAGATTGCAGAAGAAAACTTAACCTGCAATTTTGCAGAATGAGAAAATCAGGCTCGGGATTCAATGGTTCTCAATTTAGCAAACTAGCGGTGCTGTAAATAAACTGAAACCTGCGCCGCGCGAACCTGACAGCGTTTTCCAGGTCAAAGTTGAGCAATATTTACGTAATACTGACGAAAGGCGACGACAACCAAATAAGGGCAGTTGCCATTTTCCGATGTAAGAGTTCGTCACTTTTAATACCCGCTGGGAGGACCCGACAACTACCTCGGCAGTGTTCGGCAGTTTCTGCCATGCGTCTCCCAGAATTCAATGCGGCACAACAAACATGACTCCCAAGAAGAGGATTGTTTCTTCGGCGCAAGAGTCCAACAAAAACTCCAAGAAAACAAGGACGATTTTGGAGTATCTCGGCAAATCCGGCAGCCAGCGTGACTCCAACAACAACAGCGACAGATCACGCGTCCACGAGGGTGACAAAAATGAAGACAGTCGCTGCCTTTTGAAGACAGCGACAGTATTTTACCTTTATTCATAGATACTTTTGAATATTTTGTTTTCTCATACCAAGCTACACTAATACATGTTTTGTGTACATGTTCTATTTTTTTTTTACCAGTGCTGTCTTGCCTGTGGTGCAGACTAGCACAAAGTAAAACAGTTGCCCTGTAAGACAAAGCTCATAGGTTCAGTTCTGTAGCTCTCAGTAGTTCTGTAGCTCTCAGTTCTGCCATGATTAGTTTGTACCCAGTTCTCTGTTGTTAGTTTAGAGCAGTGAAGCCCCTGCAGTAGTTCTCAGTTCAGTTCATGACCTTGCACTTTAGAAGCCAGTCAAACACAATGAACCCAAACGTCTTTCCGTTTGCCAGTTGGGTTTTATTCCTTAATGGCATCAATTCTTTGCATTGTAAGATGTAACACAGTGTAGAATTGAAACCTTGCTTTCAGTTTAAAACTACAGGTTGCAGATGCAAACACTGTGAATGAAGTACATTCTGGGTAACAATCTATTGTTCAAGCTAGAAACTTAATCTTGACAAAATGTAACATGACGTGTAACATGAAGATGAATGTTTTGTTTCTTGAAGAACAGTTGTGTTCTATTTTTTATTGTGGTGAAACCTTTATTAGTATGTTGTGTGGAAGGATAATGTGTGGGTGTGATACTAGTACATTTATGAATTAGTTGGTATACTTCAAGTTGTAGTAGCCCGTAGTGTCAGGGCGAGGGGGATGAAAGGCCTGTGGAGGTATCATGGAATGATAACTTTGCTGCAGAGAAGGATCTGTGAAGACTGAAATTAAAAATAGAGTGAGAGAATAAAGAATTACAGTAATGCTATGAGTTGTAAAGCTAGACATGATGTAAATATAGGCATTATTAGGTTGAGAAGGGTGTAGTATGGAGGCTTGTGTATTTGCAGAAAATATTTCCAAATTGCAGAACAAAATTTTGACATTCTGCAATATTGCAGAACACTGGAAAAAAGTATTTCAACCACTGACATGGAAAGTAAAATGTTTCTTGCATTTTTCTATTTTAATTTAAAAATTATGGCCTATAGTACAAAAATTTAAATATATCTTAAAATATTAGAATATTTCATTTTGAGTTTGAATAAATTACTATTCAAACAGTATAAATACCATGTATCTCTTGCTTGAGTTCAATACACACAACCACAATCCTGGGGAAGTCTCCTGACTTGACAGTTATCCAGAAGATGATCATCAACAACCTCCACAAGGATGGTAAGCCACAGAAGGTCATTGCTGAAAAGGCTGATTGGAAAAGGTGCACAAACAACAGGGATGAACGCAGCCTTGAGAGGATTGTCAAGAAAAGTCAATTCAAAACTTGGGAGAGCTTCACAAGGCGGGGACTGAGGCTGGTGTCAGTGCATCAAGAGCCACCACACACAGATGGCTTCAGGAAAGGGGTTACAACTGTTGCATTCCTAATATCAAGCCACTCCTGAAACAGAGACAACGTCAGAAGCATCTTACCTGGGCTAAGGAGAGAAAGAACTGGACTCTTTTCAGATGAAAGTAAATTTTGCATTTCATTTGGAAATCAAGGGCCGAGAGTTTGGAGGAAGAGTGGAGAGGCACAGAATGCCAACACAAAGTTTGGGATATTTTGTATAACCAAACCCTAATTGATACATTTTTAAGAACTTTGATACATTCTTTGATAGCTCCCTGATCATCTCTTTGTTTGTTTATGTATGTTCCTTAATAAACCCTGGACTCCACTGAAATAATTATGTGACTTCTGATGGCAACCAGTTGCAACAGAAAAAAAAATTAGGTGTTTCACACTTTTATGCAATCACAAATTGTTTAATCTTTATTTGTAATTTTATAATTTTACAAACTGTTTTGATTTTATGCATATTATGGGTTAATTCCCCTAGATTCCTGATCTTTAATCTCATTTAAGTCCATTTTACTAGAAAATGTGTAAAATTTCAAAGGGGATTAATATTTATGCACTGTAAAAAAGAATAGTTGAGAATACTTGAAATTTCAAGGCAACAGTCTGCATTAATAATTTTATGTTTTGCCAACGATGTGCCCATGATAATCCAAACTATGATAACACTGTTATCTTTATTAAGAATTCTTAATTAAGTCAATTTTCAATTCCTCATTCTGCCAACATAGATTTCTCTTTTTGCTGAACAGTGGCATTCAGAGTAGTACAAAAAGGCAATTGAGGTTATCACAATTTTTTGGGGGGGCTTTTTTCACCTTTATTTGGATAGGACAGTGTAGACACAGGAAATGAGCAGGAGAGAGATCAGGAAATGACCTCAGGTCGGAATCAAACCCAGGCCCCCAGATTTATGGTATGGCGCCTTATCCACCTGAGCCACGACAACATGATCTTCAACCGAAGAGAGAACCACATTGCCCAGCCCTTGCATTTGGGAGAGGAAACCACGTGTCTTGGTCATTCAGAGCATGCGCTGAATAAACACCTGTGACAATTATGTATTTTCAATTCAGATTATTCACTAGGGGTGGCACGGTGGTGTAGTGGTTAGCGCTGTTGCCTCGCAGCAAGAAGATCCTGGGTTCGAGCCCCGGGGCTGGCGAGGGCCTTTCTGTGTGGAGTTTGCATGTTGTCCGCGTGGGTTTCCTCCGGGTGCTCTGGTTTCCCCCACAGTCCAAAGACATGCAGGCTAGGTTAACTGGTGACTCTAAATTGACCGTGAATGGTTGTCTATGTGTCAGCCCTGTGATGACCTGGCGACTTGTCCAGGGTGTACCCCGCCTTTTGCCCGTAGTCAGCTGGGATAGGCTCCAGCTTGCCTGCGACCCTGTAGAACAGGGGTGTCAAACCTAATCCATAAAGGGCCTTGTGGCTGCAGGTTTTCATTCCAGCCATGCAGCAGCACACCTGACTTGGCTCATTCAATCAACTGAACTGTCTTCACACAGTCAAATACTTGCAGCCACACCCACCCTTGATTAAAGGGTGGGTGTGTCAGTTGATTGAATAAGCCAAATCAGGGTGCTGCTGCATGGCTGGAATGAAAACCTGCAGCCACACGGCCCTTTATGGATCAGGTTTGACACCCCTGCTGTAGAAGGATAAAGCGGCTAGAGATAATGAGATGAGATTATTCACTATTGTATATTTACACATCATTGAGGTGCACCCTATCAGTTTGATGTGGATTTTTCTTGATGTGGATAATTCTAAAAAATAGAATTATGCTTTGTTCAAGTAATTCCATATTCACAATTGAATGGACAAGAAAATATGAATAATTATTAACGAACAGAAAAATCCACATCAAACTGATAGGGTGCACCTCAATGATGTGTAAATATGCAATAGTGAATAATCTGAATTGAAAATACATAATTGCCACAGGTGTTTATTCAGCACATGCTCTTAATGACCAAGACACGGGGTTTCCTCTCCCAAATGCAAGGGCTGGGCAATATGGTTCTCTCTCTAGTTGAAGATCATGTTGTCGTGGCTCAGGTGGATAAGGCACCATACCATAAGTCCGGGGACCCGGGTTCGATTCCGACCTGAGGTCATTTCCCGATCCCTCCCTTTCTCCCGCTCATTTCCTGTCTCTACACTGTCCTATCCAAATAAAGGAAAAAAGCCCCCCCCAAAAATTGTGAGAACCTCAATTGTCTTTTTGTACTACTGTGAATGCCACTGTTCAGCAAAAAGAGAAATCTATGTTGGCAGAACGAGGAATTGAAAATTGACTTAATTAAGAATTCTTAATAAAGATAACAGTGTTATCATAGTTTGGATTATCATGGGCATACATCGTTGGCAAAACAGAAAATTCTTAATGCAGACTGTTGCCTTGAAATTTCAAGTATTCTCAACTATTCTTTTTTTACAGTGTGCATATTATGTAACATATTATGAAAATGCTGACCCCAGTCAGGCTATGGTTTCATTTACCTCTAAAATCACTTCTCTTGAGCTCAGGATTATTGTCCATCCATCCATCCATTCATTCATCCATCCATCTGTAACCTATCCTGCTTGCCCATCAGGGTTACAGGTGAAGCTGGACCCAATCCCAGCTGACTTCTGGCCAGAGGCGGGATACACCGTGGACCGGTCGTGAATCTATGACAGGGCTAACACAGAGAGACAGACAACCCTTCACACATATATTCACACCTGTGGGCAATTTGGAGTAGCCAGTTGACCTAATCTGCATGTCTTTGGACTGTGGAAGGAAACCAGAGTGCCTGGAGAAAACCAGGCATGGGGAGAATATGCAAACTTCACAGAGAAAGGCTCTGGTTGACCTGCAAATTCAAACCCAGAACCTCTCTGCTGTGAGGTAACAGTGCCATCCACTACACCACCATGCCACCTTAATATTAGATAATTGTACCTGAAGTAACAGATTTGTAAGAATATTGACAATAAAGAAAAATATTCTGAAGTACAACATAAGGAATATGCAAGAGTCAAGTGTTTCACAAATTTATTTACAACAGATATGGATTTTGATGAATAGTGCATTGAGACATAATTCCGTTATTAATATGAATTCTTATATACAGTTAGAAATACTTTAATCTCTTGCAATAGGTTCATGCTTTGATACGTTAGTACACTATTCTTTTTGTGCAGTTTACATTTCAAACTCTTCTGAAAATTATTACTTGGATGTTTTCAGTCGAAGTAAATTACTGAAAGTCTGTTACCTGTGTGGGTGAGATTTGTTTGAAGAGATTTATTTGAAGTCAAATGAAATAGGTCAGTGACCATATCTTCACTGGAAGTAAAAAGTGTGTGATGAAAGGCAACAAGAGCACAAGTTTGAACTTTGGAATGTTGAACACAACTGAACAAAAAAATTTATAGTGTCTAATGTATCATATTGCTGACATGTTGTCAATAAACACACATAGTTAAAAGACAACCACTTAAAAAGGCATTGTCCAAAGCATTTAAATAAATTCTAAAACCACTTTCATATGTACAGGTATTAAGATAATTATCTATTAATGACACTCAAGAGCGGAAGAGTTGTGAAAATATATAGTATTTCAACTGCTCATATCATATCATATCACAGTTATATTTTAACGTACTGTGTTATTAATGACACCTGTAGTAAAGATGCTGAAAGTTTAACTCTTATTAGTATTACACATACTTATAAATACTTATGTGTGAATTATGCATGTTCTATAATTACATATAAAATGAATCTTTTTGGGCAGCACGGTGGTGTAGTGGTTAGCGCTGTCGCCTCACAGCAAGAAGGTCCTGGGTTCGAGCCCCGGGGCCAGCAAGGGCCTTTCTGTGCGGAGTTTGCATGTTCTCCGCGTGGGTTTCCTCCGGGTGCTCCGGTTTCCCCCACAGTCCAAAGACATGCAGGTTAGGTTAACTGGTGACTCTAAATTGACTGTAGGTGTGAATGGTTGTCTGTGTCTATGTGTCAGCCCTGTGATGACCTGGCGACTTGTCCAGGGTGTACCCCGCCTTTCGCCCATAGTCAGCTGGGATAGGCTCCAGCTTGCCTGCGACCCTGTAGAAGGATAAAGTGGCTAGAGATAATGAGATGAGATGAATTTTTTTGCACCAAGAAAGTCACTTAAGTGTCATTGTTCTAGTTATAGAAAATCATTTCAACCTGAGACCTCAGAGACGTTATATATGGAGGAAGCTCTCTGGGAGGCTCTGTGATCAGCTACCCTTGCTATGATGACTTAATGACTATGTAAATAAATTAATAAATTACTGTGAAAACACGTGCTTTTTTAAAATCAATAGTTCATACAAAGCATGCTTGTATTTCTACTGCATATGTTTTAACCAAATAGGTGCAATTAAATATCTATGCCTATATTTGCTCAGATTGTGGTTAATCATTGATTAGAGGCTGAGGGCAGATGAAGTTGTATCACAAAAAAGGCATTCAGGCTTTAGATCGTGGCAATAGTGATGGTTTTCATCATGGTGGTCAGTCAGGTTCATATAAGGATAAGGCTACTGTTAGCCAGCTTCCTCTTTATTTCTGTTCGTGGACAAACTTCAGGACCGTAAGTCTCATATAATTTTACATTGTTGTCATAAACTATCCCAGATTTTGTATCCACTGTGTAAAACTATTATACTATATTAAATATTTATCTTTATATTAAATTTGTTTCGATGAAAATGTTCAAAAAGAGGAGGGTTTTTTTGCTGTTTTTTTTATCTGTTAGTATTTTGAACGTGAAAATTGAAATCGGAAAAAACTCTACAAAACAGTTGTAGCTTATAACAAGTTACAGGACTCCAACAAAGAAACTACAACCACGGAGTGTGCAGTAGCAGACTGTGCTAAGACAGCAAAAAATGACTTTTATACACTGGTCTCATACACTCCATAAAAAGAACCAAAATTATTCACATTACACAAAGGTTTCAACATGAAGATGGAAAAATCACCTTATCAAAACTAATTTCACGTGTGTGGGACATTCTGCAATTGCTGAGGGTTAAGAAAAAAGAAAGCATGACTCACTGAATAAAGGAAAAGACACAAAATCTATTACCAAACATTATTATTATTATTATTATTATTATTATTATCAGTCACACACCCAAATAAAAAGGTTGCACTATTACAATAACTTTATAACAAGTTAATTAATACTAATCTACCTAATCTGTGGCACAGACATCCTGCTATTGAGGTATTTCACCTGACGTCACAGGGTCACGTGACGCCCCGGTGTCCACCATTTTGGACGGCAAGCTAGTTAATGTCAACAACAGTAGCTAGTATGTTACTGTAGCAATATTTACGTTCAGTCATTTGGATGACTGTTAAAACCTTTCAGTCTCAAGTTTTTCCTTTACTGGATTTACTAGTTTACTGAGCGAGCGCGCGATGGCTCCCGGCTCGGCCGGAGAGCGCGCGATGGCTCCCGGCTCGGCCGGAGAGCGCGCGATGGCTCCCGGCTCGGCCGCCGAGCGCGCGATGGCTCCCGGCTCGGCCGGAGAGCGCGCGATGGCTCCCGGCTCGGCCGGAGAGGGCGCGATGGCTCCCGGCTCGGCCGCCGAGCGCGCTAGCTCAGTAAACTAGTAAATCCAGTAAAGGAAAAACTTGAGACTGAAAGGTTTTAACAGTCATCCAAATGACTGAACATAAACATTGCTACAGTAACATACTAGCTATGATGTTGTTGACATTAGCTAGTGCTAACAGCTAGCTGCTAGTACACTGCTACAACACAGACACCGACCCTAATAATACAGTTCTTAGTCATTGCCTGGTCACAGCAAATTTATAACGGGCCATGTCTCAACAGACTAAGAAGTTATTTCAATGCCATTTAATAACATTTTGTTTATCCTGAGGACCGAAAGTAAATGAAAATGTGAACAAACCTTAGCTGTAATCAGATGGCGACCACCGGCTCCAGGGACGACCCGCTGATGTAGGCATGTTACCCAGCCTGACACAAAATATTTGTAGGTATCCAAACTCTTATACGCTTTCAGATCAATACCTGTGTATGGCGATGGGTTTTTAACGACATAGGTATACAGATCATGTGGGCCGAAGTCAGGTAAAGACGAGGGCTTCGTGTACTTCCGTACGTCAGTGAACAATCCTGGTGGAAGCAGGTAAACGTCGTTCTCTAAGCCTGCTAGCCTCAATTTTTGCAAATACCTCTCCCTCTGCTCGCCCTGTAAATGCCCTACGTCGCTGGATAGTGAAGGTGTTTTCTGCATCTCGCTCCTTTTTCTTTTATGTTTTTCGTTTGTCGCCTTCCTCGCATTCAAACTGATTCGAGCCGTGCCGTCCAAAATGGCAGTATCACGTGACTTGGTCACGTGAGTGAAATACCTCAATAGGTATGTTGTATTTTACAAACCTTAGTGTTTTTCAGTGGTGTTAAATATCATTGGGTAGCTGTAGCGTTTTTAACTAATCTTTGACTTTGCATATGAACTTTAAATGTATCTAGTACTCTGATCTGGCTACAATAGTTACCTATAAAAACTTTCTTAATTTTTGAACATTTTGAATGACTTCAAGTTGTTAATCAATTAAAACTTATCTCAAACCTTCATTTTTGTCTTTAGATATTTCATGGTTACATTTCCTGCAGTAATCGAGTCTGGCTCTGATGCTAAGTTCTGTGTGAATCTTCTGAAGCCTAATGAGACTCTGCAAATGAACATTTTTCTGGTTCACAACAACCAGAGCAGAACTCTTTTACAAGAGACAGTGGAAAAGGAGATTCACCACTGCTCTCATTTTAAGGTCAGAAATCCAAAAGATTATTATTATTATTATTATTATTATTATTATTATTTTAGATATTATTAGTGATTGATATTGTTAAACATGGAAACAACTGTACAGGCTCCACAGGTTGAAGGTGAATCAGTGCAGGAGATCAGAGTAGAAGTCAAAGGCGAAAGCTTTAAGATAACAAAGAAAAGGAAAGTGATGTTTAAATCCTATGACACATTGGTATTTATTCAGACTGATAAACCAATCTACAGTCCAGGCCAAACAGGTGATTCAGTTCATGCACAATATCACAACATTTCTACTGTAAAATTGTATATTTAATAAAACAAAGCGTCACATTACTGTACTGTTGTTTTTCCACAGTGAATTTCAGAATTGTCTCTATGGATTCAAATTTTATTCCAGTTGAACAAAAGGTAAGAGCGGACTTTGTAATTTGAATATTTAGTATAAAAAACTGGCAATCTTCCAAATAAAATGTGAAACATTACTCTGTGCTCATTTTCATAAGCGCAGACCAAAGTTGTACCCATCTCAGTATGATATTGTAAATTGTGAATTAAGATGTATTGTCTTATACTCCACAGTACAGTACAGTGAGTCTTCAGGTAAAATGGAATCATACACAATATTACATATTTAATGACATATTTGTTCATTTGTAATATCTATAAGTATTGTGTTATTCTTCCTTAATGTCTTCATAATTGAACTAATTGTATGTTTTGTGGAACCAAACAGGATAATAATCAGAACAGGATTGGTCAGTGGACAAATGTGTCCTCCACAGGTCTGATACTGCAACTTTCTTATGAGCTAAACGCTGAGGCTCCAGAAGGACATTATCAGTTAATTGCTGACACTGGAAAAAGGACGATAACACACAATTTTAAAGTGGAAAAGTATGGTAAGTGACATTACTAGTAACACCAGAGTTTTTACAGATGTAACCAAAATAAGTTATGGTAATAATAAACTGCATTTGACTTTTAGTTTTACCCAAATTTGAGGTTACAGTAAATGCACCAGAGAAACACAGTGTCGAGGAAGAACTGAACATAGAAGTTTGTGGAAAGTAAGTAGAAAATGGGGGGGGGGGGGGGGGGGGGAATCAAATGTCTGTAGATTTGTGAATCATCTGTTTTATTAATTAAATACATTACATAGTGTTGACTCAAGTGAATGTCTAGCATATATGTATGTGATATTTATCTTTCATATATCATACATAGTAGGGTATACACCAATTAGCCATAACATTAAAGACAGATGAAATGAATGACAACTGGTGAAAGAATGACAGGTTCATGTGAACCCAAGGGTCACTGATGTATGTGGGGAGCGAAGACTTGCTTATCTGCTTCAATCACATAGAAGAGCTACTGTAGCACAAATTGCTGAAAAGGTTTAAGGTACACTATATATTATTTAGGGGCTCTATTAGCAGAAATTGAATATAGCATTCATAAGTATGTTTTTATTCATGTATTACCTGTGACTACAAATCATTGTGTTTTCGTAAGCTTAGAATGAGCACTTAATTTCTACATAGAAAGCAGGTCTTCTTCCACAGAGCCTGTCATGTTTCTACAGTAGCCCAGAATGGACAAACTGCTGAAGAAAGAAGAGGAATCAGTGTTTGCTGATTGTGGCTAACAAGTTTGAGAACCCAAATTTTGAAAGAAAGATAGAGGATCATATTGATTATTTAGCAAAAGAAAATGCAAGAAAGCATGAATCCTCATCAAACAAATGAAAGTATAAAGCAAAACAAGACCGGGACAGAAAATAAGGATAACCACTGGTGTCATCTTTCCCAGATGGAAATTGTTGATAAGGGACAAATGTTTTCAAAGTGATGCAGAAACTGCCTGTTTCATGCAGGACAGGAACTTAGCCTACCAATTAACCTATCAATCTAAATGCAATAATAAATATATTGGTAGCTGATAGCTCCCCTTCATCGCCTCGCCCTGACTGCTTCACCACCTCAGCCTCTCCTCCCTCTTTCTTTCCCTCTCCCAGGGGCGTCACTAGACCCAAGACCATACTGGGGCACAAAAGGGGCACAGGAAATGTATGCGAGCGCGCGAAGCGCGCGAGCTAAAAATTTTGCACTATATTTATATTTATATTTATATTTTTTATATAATATATATTACATTTTATGTAATATATATTATATTTTATGTAATATATATTTATATATTGATATTTATATTTAGAAACGGCCTGCTTAAAACTAGTCACTAGAGCTGTAAAACTCAAAATGATTACGAGGACACTGAATCCAGGTCAATCATTTAATAATAACAGTATGAATATTTGCAACATTTGTGATAATAGCAATGTAATACTTATACTGTTGGTAATATTGTAAAAGAACATATTAACATACAATACAACACCGCCGAGTTTTGAAACTCAACCAAGAGTACTTAATGGCCAACAGTATTCACACTTGATACCTTTTAAATCACCAAACATATCTTTGTAAGCACACGCATTTTCAGCATTGAACATCTCTAAACACAATCCAAAAGCCTCTAAAAGCACCACTGTGTGTGTGTGTGTGTGTGTGTGTGTGTGTGTGTGTGTGTGTGTGTGTGTGTGTGTGTTTTACAAAAATGACAGTGGAATTACTGTCTACTAACCTGTAAACAGTTGAAAAACACGGAGAGATGGTTTCCCCTGCTCTGAATTTCATTGCATCTGAGGGCTGCTGGAGTCTGCGGTCCCCATAGCAACCAAGATGTTACTCATGTCACGCGCACACTTTTTTCACATTGCTTAGTGTGCGCGAGGCCAGCCAAAACTACCAATGTAAAAGCATTGTAGATGGTCTTCTTCGCGCATCGGTTAGCCTACCCCACGTTATGAATTAATTAAATTGCAGCTATTCCCAAGTTTAAAATTCAGAGCGTTTCGTCACTGGATTTTTTTTACTGGGGCACTACAGATCTATACTGGGGCATGTGCCCCAGTAAAATACCCCTGGCGATGCCGATGCCCTCTCCCTCTAACCTTGGGAATGTTACTGAGTGGTTTATCTGGTATTTGACTCTTCAAACTGAGAACAAAATATGTGTCTTGCTGATGTTAGCAATAAAACATGACAACAATGCAAAACAAGTAACAATAATATTTGCTATCTTTCATGGAAGTTATGGCCTATAGTTTTACAAACTAAATAACTAAATACAGGGCGGCACGGTGGTGTAGTGGTTAGCACTGTTGCCTCACAGCAAGAAGGTCTGGGTTCGAGCCCCGTGGCCAGCAAGGGCCTTTCTGTGCGGAGTTTGCATGTTCTCCCCGTGTCCGCGTGGGTTTCCTCCGGGTGCTCCGGTTTCCCCCACAGTCCAAAGACATGCAGGTTAGGTTAACTGGTGACTCTAAATTGACTGTAGGTGTGAATGTGAGTGTGAATGGTTGTCTGTGTCTATATGTCAGCCCTGTGATGACCTGGCGACTTGTCCAGGGTGTACCCCAGCTTTCGCCCGTAGTCAGCTGGGATAGGCTCCAGCTTGCCTGCGACCCTGTAGAACAGGATAAAGTGGCTAGAGATAATGAGATGAGATAACTAAATACAATTTCTGAGTAACTAAATATCAAAATACAATTTTTAAAGTCACGTCATCAAATGACAGGCTAATTGATTTGGTTGTAGATGATGACATCATTTTGGAAGTACTTGGAAGTATGCTATGGGCACCTGACAGCTACTGTACATTCTAATATATGCTTGGAAAATGAGGGGTAAGAGAGGGGCATTTAATTGGTTGCAGTCTGCATCCTCAATGCTAGATGCCACTAGATCCTACATAATGTACGTTTAATGCTGGCTATGATAGAAAGGTGTCAGAACACACATTGCATCACAGCTTGTTGTGTATGGGGCTGCATAGCTACAGACTGGTCAGAGTGCCCATTCTGAAAGCACCAACAATGGGTATGTGAGCATCAGAACTGGACCATGAAGCAATGGAAGAAGGTGGCCTGACCTGATGAATCATGTGTTCTTTTACATCATGTGGATAGTTGTGTGTGTGTGTGTGTGTGTGTGTGTGTGTGTGTGTGTGTGTGTGTGTGTGTGTGTGTGTGTGTGTGTGTGTGATCTACTTGGGGAAGAGATGGCATCAGGATGCACTGTGGGTAGAAAGCAAGCTGGAGGAGGCAGTGTGATGCTCTGGGAATCTTTGGGTCCTGATATTCATGTGGATGTTACTTTTAACAAGTACCACCTCCCTAAACATTGTTGCAGATCAAGTATACTCCTTGATGGCAATGGTATTCCCTAATGGCAGTGGCCTCTTTCAGCAGGATAATGTGCCCTGCCACACTGCAAAAATTGTTCAGGAATGGTTTGAGGAACATGACAAAGAGTTCAAGTTGTTGATTTTGCCTCCAAATTCCCCAGATCTCAATCCACTTGAGCTTCTCTAGGAAGTGCTAGACAAACAAGTCCAATTCATGGAGGCCCCACCTTGCAACTTACAGGACTTAAAGTATCTGCTGCTAACACCTTGGTGCCAGATACTACAGCACACCTTCAGAGGTCTTGTGAGGTCCATGCCTCAAAGGGTCAGAGCAGTTTTGGCAGCACAAGGAGACCTACACAATATTAGGCAGGTGGATTTAATGGTATGGCTGATCAGTGACATATAAACTGTATGATATGAAGGTACACCTATGGACAACCAGTACCTGGTCAAGCAAAGGTGCAGGTGTGCCGGAGAACTAAGTATAATAATGAGGCCTTGATGAGTTCATTCTGCCTGCATGAAACAGTGAAGGTATGTATGCAACACTATTACTGCACTATCATTTAACTCTCTCTCTCTCTCTCTCTCTCTCTCTCTCTCTCTCTCTAATAAATAATTCTCCCCATTTGTTTTTGGATGTTCACCATAGATGACTCAGACTGGCTGTGCATTAGTTAACATAGATGTGACAACTTTCTTGAATACTGAATTTGAACGTAAATTTAAGAATCAGCTTACTGCTATTATTATTTTCACAGAGGAAGGAACAGGTGAGTCAGTAACAGATTTCTCAAAACAAAGAAAAGTAAGAAGCCAGAGCTAGTAGCAGATTGACTTAAACTTTATAAAAGCTTAACATGATTTTCATTTTCATTTCATAATGCCACATTGCAATTGGTTCCTTCTATTTAGATATATCCTGGCTGACATTTACAAATATAAAACTCTTATTTCAAATTGGTAAAGTGGAAATCCTTGATACACCAAAAAATTTTGAACAGGGGAAAGTTATAGAAGGAAAGGTATGTTTTTCTTTTCTTTTTTTATTTAAAATTGCCATTTGATATTGCTTTTATGCTTGTGATGATAGGCAGGAAATAATTTGTTTTTCCCTGATCAACAGATTAAAGTTACAACCTTCAGTGGAACACCAGTTCCTAACAAGAAGGTGTACCTTTCAGAAGGTGAAGAGTGGTCTGAAAATGTACTACTTAATCTCACGACAGATGGTAATGGAATCGCAAACTTTTCAGTCGCTGCACCTGAACCTCCTGCAAGAAAGATAATATTGAGGGTAGGGTAGGATGACCTTAGCAGTTACAAACAAAGGGAAAAAATAATTATGCAGTATATTTTGTTCCATTAAAAATTAATTTTATTGCTCCTGTTTCCCTGTTATCTAGGCAAGTGTCTATCCAGAAAGAAAAAAACAAGGACGGAATACTCCATTCTTTGCAAATGCTGATGCACATATACAGCTGCTCCAACCTGACATACCTTATAGTCCAGTGTTCAGTGAACTATCAATAGAAGGCTCAAAGGAACCATTTAAGTGTGGTACTGAAATTCCCATAACCATTAATTATTATATTGTTGGGGAAACTACTGAAAATTACAGCATTGATCTTATGTACCTGGTAAGTACCTGCAATAAAATTGTATGTTTAATGATACAGAAAATGCAAGCCACCTGTATTTTGTTCATTCTAGCAGCTCTAGATGGATAGTGATTATCAGATATTGTGACTCTCTGGTTCAGGTCTTATCTAAAGGAGCCATAGTCCATCATGGGCATGAGAAAGTTGAAGTGGAAGACTCTGCAGATGTCAGAAAAGGAAAAATCTCAATCAAACTATCTGTTGTTGCTGAACTGGCTCCTGTAGCACAGGTTGTGGTGTACTCTGTCCTGCCCAGTGAGAATGTTATCGCTGCTAGCAAGAATTTTGATGTGGAAAAATGCTTCAGAAATAAGGTAATGCTAAAATTAATTAAATTAATAACTTTTTTATGCTCAATCAATTAGTCTGATTGTGCCATTTTTGCAAAAAAAAAAACTAGACCAGTCTATATGTGTTTTCATCATGGATTCCAGGTTTCACTACAGTTCTTGCCCTCCAACGCAGTTCCTGGTGAAAAGAACACTGTTGAGATCACGGCTCATCCTGGTTCACTGTGTGGAATTAGTGTTGTAGATCAGAGTGTGTTCATTTTGGAGTCTGGAAAACGTCTAAACCCTGACAAGGTGAAGTTAAGATGTACCGGATATTCACTATATAGAAGCACTTGAAGGTTTTTTGTTTGTTTTTTGTTTGTTTGGGTATTTTTTAAAGAAATTATTACCTTTAGGTTTTTTTATTTAATAATTTTTTATGTAATTTTTAAATCTACTTCTTACAGGACAATATACAAGTCATGGTTTTAAATTCTGCACATTATATTTCCATAGGCTTCTACAATACAGATGTCTCTCATTGCTCTGATTGAACTATGTAGCTCTTTTTTGTTTGTTTGTTTGTTCGTTCGTTCGTTCGTTCGTTCGTTCGTTTGTTGGGCTATTCTGTGTTTGATGCATAATAAATCCTAAAACTGATTGTTAGCAATTTTGAATGTTCTTCACAACATAGCTTTTCAAACCCCTCCTATTTTGTACATCTCAGTTGCACAAAATTGAAATCTAGAGATCATGTAGGCATAAAGTTATTCAAAAACAGCTGATGAGCAGCTTTATGCCAATGAAAGGTAGTATGTTGCCCATATGGTACAACTGTGCTATATTTTATGGTTGCATTGTCTTTTTATTTATTTATTTATTTATTTATTTATTATTATTTTTTTAACATAAGCTTTCCAAAAACATTTTTAAAAAAACTTTTAGCTTATTTGACTTAGGAGACCTGGGGAAATACAATCCCGATTCCAAAAAAGTTGGGACAATGTACAAATTGTAAATAAAAATGGAATCCAATGATGTGGAAGTTTCAAAATTCCATATTTTATTCAGAATAGAACATAGATGACATATGAAATGTTTAAACTGAGAAAACGTATCATTTAAAGAGAAAAATTAGGTGATTTTTAAATTTCATGACAACAACACATCTCAAAAAAGTTGGGACAAGGCCATGTTTACCACTGTGAGACATCCCCTTTTCTCTTTACAACAGTCTGTAAACGTCTGGGGACTGAGGAGACAAGTTGCTCAAGTTTAGGCATAGGAATGTTAACCCATTCTTGTCTAATGTAGGATTCTAGTTGCTCAACTGTCTTAGGTCTTTTTTGTCGTATCTTCCGTTTTATGATGCGCCAAATGTTTTCTATGGGTGAAAGATCTGGACTGCAGGCTGGCCAGTTCAGTACCCGGACCCTTCTTCTATGCAGCCATGATGCTGTAATTGATGCAGTATGTGGTTTGGCATTGTCATGTTGGAAAATGCAAGGTCTTCCCTGAAAGAGATGTCGTATGGGTGGTAGCATATGTTGCTCTAGAACCTGGATATACCTTTCAGCATTGATGGTGTCTTTCCAGATGTGTAAGCTGCCCATGCACTAACGCAACCCCATACCATCAGAGATGCAGGCTTCTGAACTGAGCGCTGATAACAACTTGGGTCGTCCTTCTCCTCTTTAGTCTGAATGACACGGCGTCCCTGATTTCCATAAAGAACTTCAAATTTTGATTCATCTGACCACAGAACAGTTTTCCACTTTGCCACAGTCCATTTTAAATGAGCCTTGGCCCAGAGAAGACATCTGCGCTTCAGGATCATGTTTAGATACAGCTTCTTCTTTGAACTATAGAGTTTTAGCTGGCAACGGCGGATGGCACGGTGAATTGTGTTCACAGATAATGTTCTCTGGAAATATTCCTGAGCCCATTTTGTGATTTCCAATACAGAAGCATGCCTGTATGTGATGCAGTGCTGTCTAAGGGCCCGAAGATCACGGGCACCCAGTATGGTTTTCCGGCCTTGACCCTTACGCACAGAGATTCTTCCAGATTCTCTGAATCTTTTGATGATATTATGCACTGTAGATGATGAAATGTTCAAACTCTTTGCAATTTTACACTGTCGAACTCCTTTCTGATATTGCTCCACTGTTTGTCGGCGCAGAATTAGGGGGATTGGTGAGCCTCTTCCCATCTTTACTTCTGAGAGCCACTGCCACTCCAAGATGCTCTTTTTATACCCAGTCATGTTAATGACCTATTGCCAATTGATCTAATGAGTTGCAGTTTGGTCCTCCAGCTGTTCTTTTTTTGTACCTTTAACTTTTCCAGCCTCTTATTGCCCCTGTCCCAACTTTTTTGAGATGTGTTGCTGTCATGAAATTTCAAATGAGCCAATATTTGGCATGAAATTTCAAAATGTCTCACTTTCGACATTTGATATGTTGTCTATGTTCTATTGTGAATACAATATCAGTTTTTGAGATTTGTAAATTATTGCATTCTGTTTTTATTTACAATTTGTACTTTGTCCCAACTTTTTTCGAATAGGTTGTATCTCATAGGAATGTTGAGGTGCTCACCAGCTGTAATGTCTGGGGATTTGACCCTATGCATATACTTAATTTTAATATCAGGAGATTGGATTGCGAGAGATTGAGTCCTCTGGTCTATTAGAGGTATTAGAGGTTGGTCTATTACATCTCATGTCACTCAATTGAAATAAAATCTTATGAGCAAAAGCTTCCACACACAGGTCACAAAGTTTACTGTGAACATGTCTGTTAAGATACATTCAAATGATATGAAGTTAATTGTTAATTTGTTGTTATTACTATGTAATTCCATAGATATTTAATTTATTGCCAGTGACATCAGTATCAGATTATCCAGCTCAAGTTGAAGATTATCTGGAGTGCTTGCATGTTAGACCCCGACGAGATGTACTGATTGGCCATTTTTACAATACATTAAAGGTAATAGATTGACTGGTTGTAAAATGTAGCATAACTGGTTTTGTAATTATGTTTGTGAGAGTCATTAAGCTAAAAAAAATCAAAAATTAAAATACAAAAAAAAAACCAAACTGGTTCCTGGTTCACTGTTCAGTAATTTACTACACTGATGACATTCTGATTTCCTATCATCTGATAGGGAGTGGGACTGAAGATGGCAACAAATTTGGTGATTAGACTACCTCGCTGTGTTATATACAAGCATGTGAAGTATCTTCGTGATCAGACTCTTGGTAATTATACTATATTTAGACCTTTTTCTTCTATTATTGTTCAATAAATGTGTAGTTTCTTGTTCTTGCATTTAAGATATACTATATGGCCAGAGTTTGTGGACACCTGACAGTCACACCCATACTGTATGTGGTTCTTCCCCAAACTGTTGCCACAAATTTGGAAGCACACACTTGTACAGGATGTTTTTGTGTACTGTAGCATTACAATTTCCCTTCACTGGATCTATGTGGCCCAAGCATGTCAATACCCTGTGCATAAAGTACAGTGCATAAAGAAATGGTTTGCCAATGTTGGAGTGAAAGAATTTGAGTGGCCTAAACAGAGCCCTGACCTCAACCCCACTGAACACCTTTTGAATGAATCAGAAATGCCAAATGCATCCCAGGTATTCACCCAAGATCAGTACCTGACCTCACATTAGCTCTAAATGGGCAAATACCCACAGCCACACTCCAAAATCTAGTGGACACTAGCCACAAATCTAGCCACACTTCTGGCCTAACCAGAAGTGTGGCAGTTATGAGTGTGATAGTCAGGTATCCAAAAACTTTTGGCTATATTGTGCATGTACATTAAGTTGTATGTATAAGAATACAACTATTAAGTATTTCTTATGTAGTCGATATGTCCCCAATAGGTACCATTTAAGATAATCATTATGAGCTTCAAGTACTTAGGCCCTGTCCACACGGCAACGGATTCAGGTGACTCCGATACAATTGCTTATCGTTTAGGCCTGGCGTCCACACGGCACCGGCGTTTTGGGTGCCCAAAACGCAATCTTTTTGAGAACGGGTTCCAGAGTGGAAAGATCTGGCAACGTTGCCGTTGTGAAGTCGTCTGGATGAGTAAAACGGATTTGTTTACGATGACGTCACAACCACATGACTGTGAGTGCTTCACGCCGGGTAGAAGTGTAACGAATATCACCAGGAAAAAGCCTTACAGAGCACTAATGAGAGTGAAACACGAGCTTGGATATTATTATTATTATTATTATTATTATTATTATTATTATTATTATTATTATTATTATGTTCAGTGTTAGTTCACAGTAGTAATGCAAGAAGCAGAATAGTGACAGTAATAGTGAAGCAAAAACATGCAATTGTACAAACACTGCAGCTCTACAGCAAAATATTCATTTATGAAATGGTCTGAGTCTTAACACCAGTAGTGCCAATGATCTCATTGCGATGCGATGCGAGTTGTCAACAAATCCTATAACTTGGTTCATGAAACGCGCTTACAAAATATTTTCACTGTGAATATTTATTGTGTAATGGTGCAAAGTGAGAGAGAGAGAGAGAGAGAGAGAGAGAGAGAGAGAGAGAGAGAATAGCCCTTAGGGCAGAGTCAATCCCACCAGCAAAACTAGGGGGAAAAAAGAGCGATCTCACCTCTTCAGATGATGGTTTAAGTCCTAGAATACATTCCTCAAAAAAGCAAATTAATCCATCAACGTGTATCATTCAATTTATTCCGGACCATTAAAGACGCCGCCTTCCGCGTACGTCATCCTCGCCGCCATATTGGAAAGGTCAAAGCGGAGAATAAAGATTAGCTGCGTTTAACTGTACCAACAGATTTACCGTCCAAACAAGATCACATGGGATTGCCTTTCACAGGTGAGAAACAACAAATTAATCCATCAACGTGTAGTATTCAATTTTTTCCGGACCATTAAAGACGCCGCCTTCCGCGTACGTCATCCTCGCCGCCATATTGGAAAGGTCAAAGCGGAGAATAAAGATTGGCTGCGTTTAACTGTACCAACAGGTTTACCGTCCAAACGAGATCACATGGGATTACCTTTCACAGGTGAGACTGGAAAAATACTTTTCATTGTATTTGGTCATTATAATGTAATTTTCCGAACAGATTTTCCTGACTTTGTGGCTAATATGAAGTCTCGCGCATAATAGTTTATGCGCATGCGTCCTTACTTCTTCTATTCCCATACGAAAAAGAACAGTAAAGAACTTATAAGAGTTTACCACTGTCTTAGTAGTAAATCCTTATAAATATAAGGATAAATCCTTATAAGGATTTATAAATAAATATATATGCCATGTATGATTTACTCCTGAAAGTGGCCCATTTTGCATTTTCCTCATACAAATTTTTTATGAAAATCTAGTATGTATGAAGTGAACATTGTGCATGGTTTTTACAGATAATGTGTATGATGAATTACACCGTCTTTGTATGCTTCACGTAATGTTTGTAGTTTTAAATTATATTTTACAGTTTAAAATGTATCTGCCTTTTATATGTAAATCCACATATGTTTGTGTTGGATTTACATATAAAAGGCATATACATTTTAAACTGTAAAATATAATTTAAAACTACAAACATTACGTGAAGCATACAAAGACGGTGTAATTCATCATACACATTATCTGTAAAAACCATGCACAATGTTCATACATACTAGATTTTCGTAAAAAATTTGTATGAGGAAAATGCAAAATGGGCCACTTTCAGGAGTAAATCATACATGGCATATATATTTATAAATCCTTATAAGGATTTACTACTAAGACAGTGGTAAACTCTTATAAGTTCTTTACTGTTCTTTTTCGTATGGGTTGTTCTGGTGTCTCCGAAGGGACCGTCTTACAGCGCCCCTAGAGGTGTGGCATGTGTATTGCATCGTTTTCAGCAAGCGTTGCGTTGCCATATGGACCTGATATTTTACTGATTGTTGCCCATTTGGACGCGATATATTTTTAAATAACATCTCGTTGCCGTTGTCGTGTGGATGTAGCCTTAAGTTCCCTCATATAGAATACCTTTTGTCTAAGTTATGTTAGTTATTTATGATTTTGCTGATTTGCATTGCCAGAACTTACTATATCACAATCAGTATTATCATTATCATCATCAGCTTATGAACACATCAAAACAATTCGCAAATTCTTCCCAGAAACTTGGATATGGCAACTTGTTGAAGTGAGGTTAGTAAATTAGCCTCTAACTTTTATTTTTACTTGGCATATAAGAATTTTTTAGACTTTTAAAAATAAAGTAACAGAAAATAATGGAAATCAGTGCATTTGTTCCCTTAATGGATACATTTCCATGGTGCTTCTTAAACTTAAGTAGATAAATTTTGCCATGGACACCTTTTGAGGAAATTTTATGAGCATATTTTCAGTCCTGTGCGTCTCGGTACATACACCAGTTGAACTTTCAGGCGTGCTCCCGACTGCGCATGCGCACTGAGCAGACTCTCGCACACGTGCCGTTAAATATGCACACTTACACAGGATTAAGGTGCATCAGCGCACCTATATAGACTCAGAAAACACACATTCAGCACAAAGTATTGAGTTCTTTGTGACACTTTACTGAGCCTTGTTCCCATGGTTGATTTCCTGGTTTTCTGAATTCTGTTTCCATTTTGTCTGTGCCTAGTATACTGTTTGTGCCTCACCCAACCAAACCCAACAAGTTTCTTCGTTTATGATATTGCCTGCCGAATTGGATTGTTTGCCTGTTATCCTCATCTAATCTCATCTCATTTCATCTCATTATCTGTAGCCGCTTTATCCTGTTCTACAGGGTCGCAGGCAAGCTGGAGCCTATCCCAGCTGACTACAGGCGAAAGGCGGGGTACACCCTGGACAAGTCGCCAGGTCATCACAGGGCTGACACATAGACACAGACAACCATTCACACTCACATTCACACCTACGGTCAATTTAGAGTCACCAGTTAACCTAACCTTCATGTCTTTGGACTGTGGGGGAAACCAGAGCACCCGGAGGAAACCCACGTGGACATGGGGAGAACATGCAAACTCCACACAGAAAGGCCCTCGCCAGCCACGGGGCTCGAACCCAGACCTTCTTGCTGTGAGGTGACAGCGCTAACCACTACACCACCGTGCCACCCCCTGTTATCCTCTTTTAAATAAATATTACTTCTGCACTTACATCCGTCTCCTACCATCCCCTGACAGAATACTTCACCAGTTCACCATTGCACGCATCTACCGGGTTTCCGTATCTCAGCCCCTAGCCTCGTTTTACTGGCTGTGTTTTGGAATTGACATCCTGGCACCCTACGATGGAGTTTATCATTCCAGGGGATTCAGCTTGCAGTGTGGCCTTTTTTATGCAGACCTGGAAAAGCCCAAGCTTCCGGAACCTATCTGGGTAAGCTGCATGCTCAGTTGGCTTTCTGGATGAGCATGCCAATGGGCAGAGTACCTGATTATAGTAGAGCACCTGTGCCTTCAGAGCTCACAGACTTTTCTAGCCATACTCCAGTTTGTTTACAAATCCTTAGAGAAGCAGGACCCCCATGAAATTTTTTGGGAGTGGGCTATACTGTCTGAAGCTGATGCAGCGGCAGCAGAGGAGACAGTTGCTCCAGAGGCCGCCATGCCAGAGCCAGTCCCACAGCCTGTTCCTCAGTCAATCCCAAAGCCAGCACCTGAGCCAGAGCTAAAACCAATGCAAGAGTTGGAACCTGCATCAGAGCCAGCACCTGAACCAGAACCAGAGCTAGTGCAAGAGCCAGAGCCTGCATCAGAGCTAGTACAAGAGCCAGAGAAGGCACCTGAACCAGAGCACAAGCCAGAGCCAGCACCAGAGCCAGAGTAAGAGCCAGTGCCCAAATCTGAGCCAGTGCCAGTGTCGGCTCCAGTGCCAGCACCAGAGTTGGAGCCAGTGCCAGCGCCAGCTCCAGAACCAGTGCCAGTGTCAGCTCCAGTGCCATTGTCATCTCCAGTGCCAGCACCAGAGTCAGAGCCAGCATCAGTGCCAATGTCAGTGCCAGCTCCATTGCCAATGTCAGCTCCAGTGCCAGCGCTAGAGTCAGAGCCAGAGTTGGAGTCAATGCCAGCACCAGATTCAGAACCAGTGCCACTGTCAGCTCCAATGCCAGCACCAGAGTTGGAGCCAGTGCCAGTGCCAGCTCCAGCACAAGACCCAGTGCCAGAACCTGAACCAGTTCCAGAACCAGTGTCAGAGGACAATGGAGCAGTCTCTGCCTCAGCTGGCTATGAAGACATCATCATCGTTTCACCACCGCCTGGCTATGAAGATGACATTGTTGTCCCGCCGCCACTTGACTATGAAGACATCGTCATCCCACTGCTGGGTCCTGACCAGGACCAGAATGATGTGCAGACAGAGCTTGAGCCCATGTCGGTGAATCCAGTCCAGAGTCCAAGTCATGTTCAGAGCTCGAGCCCACTTCCAGTCCAGAGTCCAAGTCCTGTCCTGAGCTTGAACCCAAGCCCCCACCTGAGCCAAGTATCCAGTGCCATGTCGACTCAGAGTGGCACCCCAAGGGCATGGCACCCAGCTTCAGGCCCTCATCCCCATGGCCATGAAGGATGGATTTTTGCTCCTGGAGGGAGCTCTTGGGGGGGGGGGGGTTCTGTCAGTCCTGCGTGCCTTGGTATGTGCACCAGTTGAACTCTCAGGCGCTCGCCAGACTGCACGCATGCCGAGCAGACTCTTGCATGCATGCCGTTAAACATGCACTCCTGCACAGGGTTAAGGCACATAAGCACGCCTATATAAAGATTTAGAAAATGCACATTCAGCACAAAGTATTGAGTTCGTTGTGACACTTTACCGAGCCTTGTTCCCATGGTTGATTTCCTGGTTTTCTGAATTCTGTTTCCGTTTTGTCTGTGCCTAGTATACTCTGTTTGTGCTGTGCCCGACCCATTGCTAGTTTCCTCATTTATGATATTGCCTGCTGAATTGGATTGTTTGCTTTTTATCACTCTTTTAAATAAACATTACTTCTGCTCTTACATCCGTCTCCTACCACCCTCTGACACATAGACTTGTACTATACTGATTTACAATACACTTAGTTGTAATATACTGAATAATGCATCATTCCTTTGACAATAAGTAATAGAAATTTTTGAAATTTGTCTTATTAACTTTCCACAGGAACTCAGGATTAGCACAGCTTCCTGTCACTGTTCCTGACACCATCACCACTTGGGAGACAGAGGTTTTCTGTGTGTCCTCTGTGGGTCTGGGACTGGCTCCTCCTGCTAATCTCACTGTATTTCAGCCCTTCTTCCTAGAGCTCTCATTGCCCTACTCCATTATCCGGGGAGAGGTTTTTGAGCTGAAGGCCACTGTCTTCAATTATCTTTCCAAATGCATTATGGTACTGTCTGTAGGACTGTTGCCTTCACAAATGTTGTTACATTTGAGGTGCAGAGAAAATTAATCATCTGTCCCTCAACAACAGGTTATAGTGACTCTAGCCCCTTCCTCAGACTACACTCTGGAACCCTCTTCTGATGGCAAGTATTCATCCTGCCTGTGTGCAAATGGCAGAAAGACCTTCAAATGGACTCTAATTCCCACTGTGCTTGGTGAGACTGAAAAAGTCTTCAGTTGAAACAGACTTTCATATGTCTATTGCATTATATTGTGGAGGATTGCAGAGATTGTAAAGTTGAGAAAAAATATTCTCTGCAATTATGCTACAGGAGTAGTGAATGTGACAGTGAGTGCAGAGGCAGAACAATCCCAGACTGTGTGTGACAATGAGATTGCGAGTGTCCCAGAGAGAGGCCATATTGACACAGTTACACGAAGTCTGATTGTACAGGTTGGTGACTTGAAAATAGTCTAAAGAGAAAATTTAAGCAAATTATTATTATTATTATTATTATTATTATTATTATTATTATTATTATTATTATTATTTAATAACACTTTAACCCCTATGTAGGCTGAAGGGACTGAAAAGACAAAAAGCCAAACCTGGTTATTATGCCCACAAGGTTAGACTTCCACATATAAACTGCTGATTTATTTCTAATTGTGTACACTACAATGCTCATGTAAAACTGGTGCCAACAGTACTTTGCCACACAGTAAAGATCGAGATGTCTTTCCTTTCACTTGCAGGCAACAGTGTTTCAGAGGAGTTGGAGTTAACTCTTCCTGAGGATGTAATAGAGGGATCAGCACGAGCTTCTGTTTCAGTATTTGGTAAGAGAAAAATAGGATAAAAAATAATTTAAAAGTAAATATCATATATTTTAGGTCTTGAATGTATTCTTGGTAACAGAAACAATAGAAAAGTATATAGTCAAGTCAAGTTTATTTGTATAGCGCTTTTAACAATAAACATTGTCGCAAAGCAGCTTTAAAGAATTTGAATGACTTAAAATATGAGCTAATTTTATCCCTAATCTATCCCTAATGAGCACACCTGTGGCGATGGTGGCAAGGAAAAACTCCCTCAGACGACCTGAGGAAGAAACCTTGAGAGAAACCAGACTCAAAAGGGAACCCATCCTCATTTGGGCAACAACAGACAACATGACTATAACATTAACAGTCCTAACATAAAGTCAGCTTCGTTGATGCTATAAACCCCACACCAACGGAAACCCGAGCGCAAAACCGTTCATGACAACTGCAGTCCCAAAGTCAGCAAGTCAACTGCAGTCCTAAAGTCAGCAAATCAACTGCAGTCCCCAGCCACAAAAGCACCACTGCAAGAGTTCAGAGCGTCCTCCAGGCGTGACCCCCAACTGTCCACATGGGGCCGCCCTCCACAGGAGCGATGCGATGAGACTCCAAACAGACACAGGGCACCAGGATGGATCAGGCAGGTCCGAGGAGCAGAAGAGGTCAGCATCTCGATCCCAGGACCGACATGTAACTCAAAGGGACAGATTTGGGGGGGAGGGAGAGAAGAGAGAGAAAACACAGGTTGTTAGGTATGCCCAATGTCACCTGAATAAGTAGGAACAGTATACATACAGTATTGCACTGAGTACAAGCAGGGACTCCAGCAAAGCTAACCATGACAGCATAACTAAAAGGGGAGAGCCAGAAGGTAACACAGGCATGAGGGAGCCCCGGGACATAAAGCAGCCAGCCACTACACCGTCAACAAACTCGAGTGAGCAAGCGAGTGGGGGACTGACAGCATCCATACATCCCAATTTACCAAAACACTCTATGCCTGAGGACCCTCCAGATCTACTCCTTTACCTCATAAAACACCATTAACAAAAGGCTTGACAAAACAGATATGTTTTCAGCCTAGACTTAAACACTGAGAAAAATATATATCCATGCATTTATTATTTTTATATACTGTATGTCTATTCTGCTTATTTTTATGAGGTTTGCCAATAATTTGGGAGTTGGCTTTATCTTTATTTTTATTCAGTTTCATGAAGTGAAAAATTGCAATAATTCTTGAGTTGAGTGTCCTACAGACTAAACTGCTAATCTTTCAGAATGACCAGCTTGTTAATTACTCTCAGAGCTTAAAGTTAATTTAATTGCTAAGAACTTCAAGGGAATTTAAAGGTAGACTGCCTTTCAGATTTTTCAAGTGTAGGTCATAAAAGAATTTTCCCTGACAACCAATTATTTTTTGTTTAGTGGACCAAAAGCTACTGATTTCGAATCACAGACTTCCAATTTTATTAGGTTTTTGTTTTCTAATAGAACAATTAATGAATTTAGGGCCATGTCAAGGTCAAGGTCTTTTTATTTGTCATTTCAGCCATATACAGTTGGTACAGTACACAGTTAAAACAAAACTACGTTTCTCCATGACCATGGTGCTACATTGAACATCACAGGGCTACAAGTCTACCTATAGCAACATAAAGTGCAAGAGTGCAACGAGTGCAACACTGCAGACAGTAGATGACACAATAGACAATAAACAGACAATAAACGACACAGCAACATAAAGTGCAGACACAAGCAACATAAGATGCAGAGTTGAGTGTGCATATTGAGGTAGTATATGAAAGGAAATAAATAAATGTAAACTTTGTGTGCATGAGTGACAGTGTAGACATTGTAAGGCAATAGTGCATTATTGTCCACTGTGCAAAGATTGCAGTGTGAGTAGTATGTTCAACAGTCCGTGTGTATCAGTCCGAGTTGAGGAGTCTAATGGCATGAAGAATTGAAATAGTGCATGAAAATGGAATAATGTAAACTGTGTGTGTGTGCGTGAGTGAGAGAGAGAGAGAGAGAGAGAGACATTGTAACCAACCACTGTAAGCAATAGTGCAATATTGTCCACTGCACAAATACTGCAGTGTGAGTGGTGTGGTCAACAGTCCATGAGAATCAGTCCAGTCCCTCAGAGTTGAGGAGTCTGATAGCATGTGGGAAGAAACTGTTGCAGAGTCTGGGTGTGAAGGCCCAAATGCTTCGGTACCTTTTTCCAGACAGCAGGAGCGTGAAGAGATTGTGCGAGGGGTGTGTGGGGTCGGTCACAATGCTGGTGGCTTTTCGGATGCAGCATGTGGTGTTAATGTCCGTGAAAGAGGCAAGAGAGACTTCGATGATCATCTCAGATGTCCTCACTATACGCTGTAGGGTCTTGCGATCCGAGACGGTGCAATTCCCAGACCAGACCATGATGCAGCTGCTCAGAATGCTCTCAGTAGTCCATCTGTAGAATATTGTGAAGATGGGTGATGGGAGATGGGTTTTCCTCAGCCTCTGTAGGAAGTAGAGGTGCTGCTGGGCTTTCTTGACTATGGAGCTGGTGTTGAGAGACCAGGTGAGGTTCTCCGCCAGATGAACACCAAGGAATTTGATGCGTTTGACATTCTCCACAAGTGAGCTGTCAATGTACAATGGAGAGTGGTCACTCCGTGTTCTTCTGAAGTCAACAATCTTCTCTTTCATTTTGTCCATGTTCAGAGACAGGTTGTTGACTGTGCACCAGTCCGATAGCCGTTGCACCTCCTCTCTGTACGCTGACTCGTCATTTTTACTGATGAGGTCCACCACAGTCATGTCATCAGCAAACTTGAAGATGTGGTTCGAGCTGTGAGTTGCTGCACAGTCATGAGTCAGCAGAGTGAACAGCAGTGGACTGAGCACACAGCCCTGGGGGGCCCCAGTGCTCAGTATGGTGGTGCTGGAAGTTCTGCTCCCAATCCGAACTGACTGAGGTCTCTCAGTCAGGAAATCCAGGATCCAGTTACAGGGGGAGGTGCTTAGACCCAGCAGGCTCAGCTTCCCAATTAGCTGCTGAGGGATTATTGTGTTGCCATTATTGTCATGATGAGCCTCTCAAAGCACTTCATAATGGTGGGTGTGAGTGCAACGGGACAGTAGTCATTGAGACAGGACACTGAAGACTTCTTTGGCACGGGGATGATGGCTGTGGTCTTGAAGCATTTAGGAACGATGGCATTGCTAAGGGAGATGTTGGAGATGTCAGTGAGACCATCTGCCACAGGGGACTAAATTCTCTGCTATTTTTTCCTGCTTCATCATGACCCAATTCAAGATTAATGCTCTTGACGTTCTTGACTTTGCACCAGTCCGATAGCAACTGCTGTTCACTCTGCTGACTCATGACTGTGCAGCAACTCACAGCTCGAACCACATCAGGTTTGCTGATGACATGACTGTGGTGGGTCTCATCAGTAAAAATGATGAGTCAGCATACAGAGAGGAGGTGCAACGGCTATCGGGATCATCAGAGTCTCTCTTCCCTCTATTCTGGACCACACGCTGCATCCAAAAAGGCACCAGCATTGTGGCCAACCCCACACACCCCTCACACAATCTCTTCACCCTCCTGTTGTCTGGAAAAAGGTACCGAAGCATTCGGGCCTTCACAGCCAGACTCTGCAACAGTTTGCATCATGCATCATGGGGTGGGCAACTCCTTGAATATTCCCATCTTGATCATGGCTTAAGTTCATCCCAAACTACAGGTCTTTTGTGTTCGGTTAAGCGGTAGGAGTGGCTATGCACCACTACCCCGGGGGATGTTTCGATGTGGTGTTCTATAAGGTGAGTTTGACCGAGAAGAGGTGAGAACACATCAGAAAACTGTTTGCAACCTGCCAACCTCCAGGAGTTCAGATGGTGAGTGGTGGTCTCCACAGGGAACCAGGGTGTGTCATGTGGTGGATTTTGTTTTTAAGTCTGGCCCCAGCTCCTCATTCTCCTGAACTATGGTTACTAATGCCATGGGGACCCCCTCATTCCATAGTTTGAGCAGATTAAAGTAGTATATCTGTTATACCCCATTTCTCTATGTTCGCTTCACCTCATAGTCAACATCCCCAACTTGCCGTATGACCTCAAAGGGCCCCTGCCACTTGGCGAGTAATTTAGAACTTGATGTGGGTAATAATACAAGAACTTTATCTCCTGGTGTGAATTCTCTAAACCAGGACTGATGTTCTTGTGCCTGCCGCATATTCTCCTGAGTCAGGTGGCATTGTGTTGAATGGGTTAGGTGGCTGAGCGTGTGGAGTTTTGCATGCAGGTCAAGAATGTGCTGAATTAAATTTTTGCTGTCATAAGGCCCCTCCTCCCAGTTTTCCAGGATGATGTCCAAGACGCCCCAAGGCTTGTGCCCATATAGTAATTTGAATGGGGAAAACCCTGTGGAGGCTTATGGAACCTCTCATATTGCAAATAACAGGGGTTTAAGCCATTTATCACAGTTATGAGTGTCTTTGCATACAAACTTATGAATCAAGTTATTAAGAACGCAGTTAAAATCCTCAGCCAGGCCATCTGTTTGTGTCACAGTCTGGTCCAGTCCATCCATGCCTTAGATTGTGGGACTTCCATGCCGGCTCCAGGACAGGAATTCAGTCCTGCCTTGCTGAAGGCCGTTTCCTGAAGCAGCACTCCCACACCTGCTACCACTCCTCTCCCATCAGCCAGGGCTTTTTAAGAACTGTTTGGAGCTACTCCATTTGCCAGACTGTCTCTTGTAGACTTTCCTCACCTCACTACAGCTCATTGGTATTGTGTCTTCTTGATTACCCCTGCCTGAATTTTTCCTTGTTTTTTGTCAAGTTTTTCTGTCCAGTTTTTTGTCCCTGTTTTTGCCTGACCATTCTTTTGAATTGTGTCCTTTGCTACCTCTGCCTGGATTTCCCTTGTCCCTGTGTTCATCAGTTTTTGTGAAGATTTTTCTGTCCTGATTTTTGTCCCTAATCGTGTCTACCTGCTCCTCTGTGTTTTTGACCTCCTGGCCTGTTTTTGACTACCGATTTTTGCCTGAGCCCTACTGTACCTTTGCCTTTCTGCCATCTACTTCAGTAAAGAAGTTTTCTCTTTACACTGCCTGTTTTCTGAGTCTGCTCTTGGGTCCTCACTTCACCTCAGCTCGCCATTCCTGACAGTTTGTGGGTGATAGATGTTTGTGCGGATCGATTTAACCCCGAATAATTCATAAAGTTCACGAAATGTGCATGATATAAACATAGTGCCCTGATCAGTCAGGATTTCTTTCAGAATCTTGGCTCAGGAGATAATTTTAAACAGTGCCTCTGTGACACTATGCATGGAAATATTATGCAGTGGCACTGCTTCTGAGTATCTCACTGCATAGTCCACCAGGGCAAAAATAATGCAATGCCCTTGAGCAGTCCAATCTATTGGCCTGACAAGATCCATACCAGATCTTTCTAAGGGGGTTTCAATTAGGGGAAGAGGATGCAATGGCACTTTTGGAGTGGCTGCTGGAATTACCAGTTGGCAATTGCGACATGCCACACACCACCTGCAGACATCCCTGGCCAGTATAACCAGGCCATGAGTTGAGCAAAGGTTTTGTCCTGCCCTAGGTGTCCAGTCATTGGGTTATAATGAGCTGTATGGAAGAGGGATTCCCTCTGGCTTTTGGGAATCAATAATTGAGTTAGCTGCTCTCTGGTTTGAGTGTCCTGTGTCACTTGATACAGTCTATCTTTAATTATCACAAAGCATGAGTGGGAGAGCGTGACACTCGGCTGGAGGTTCTGCTCATCAACTACTCTCACTTGGTCGAATGTTTGACACAGAGAGTCTACTCATTTCTGCTCCAGAGGAAAATCCATTAGGGAATTCCAGAGAGGGCTGGCAGGCTCCTTGCTGTCCATGTCACCATGATGCAGAGCTGATGTAGGTGGCTCTAGGATGGCTTTGCCTGGCAATGTCACACCAGGATCCCCTGTTTTGCATTACTGCAGGACCCACCCACCATCACTCACTCCATTAGGCTCCTAAACCCTTGTCAATCTGTTCCCAGAATTAGTGGCTGGGTGAGGTGTGGGCTAACCACTGCCTCAACATTATCATTTGTTCTCAAAAATTGGATCTTCATCATTACCTGTGGGTATTCATGCATATGCCCATGCACACACCAAACCTTCACCAAATGTGCTGTGCCCAGTGCTTTGTCTTGAACCAAGCTATGGTGAATTGAAGTTTGATTACAGCCTGAATACACCAATGCAGGATATGTACCCCCTTTGATACTCACCAATATGCAGTATGTTCCAGCTTGATGGGGGGTGGTTTCTGGTGCATCAGGAATCCAGACAACTGCCCCCACCTCCACCACCTGGCACTGGTCCTGGAAGTGCCCAGGTTCCCTGCAACACCAGCACACCAGCCCAGGCCTCACCTCTGCACTACTTGGGCAAGGATTGCTCACCTGAGGGGAAGACACAGAAACATAAGGGGAAGAAGGAGAAGGGGAAACATGGGCTTGGGGAACTAGCTGTGGGGGGATAGGCCCCTGCTTCCACAGTACCAGGAGGGGATGGGAGGGAGGGGAAGAATGAGATGGAGAGAGAGAGAGAGAGAGAGAGAGAGAGAGTGTGAGTCAGGATGTCCACCTGCCACTGGAACCACCACCAAATGGTCCTCCGCCAGTTCAATGACTCAATCTAGTGACACCAGGTGTGGCACTGGACCCACTCTGTTGACCCCTTGGCAGCCGAGCGATGAACTGCTCCAGTGCCACCACATTGATGACCCCCTTGACTTCGTGGTCTTCTGCCCTCAACCACCACCGGCAGGCAGCCCACAGCTGCTGGCTCAAGGCAAACAGCTGGCCAACTTTCTTCAGTGTCAACACACAGAAGCACCAATGGTGTTGCTCAGGGTTGCGGCCAACTCGCTACAAGATCACATGTTTCAAGGCCGCATACTCCAGCCTGTTGTCTGCAAGCAGTTGCTGGGCCGTAAGCTGTGCTTCAACAGGACAGGAGCAGCAGCTCCCGGGCTGCTCGCTGCTCTTCTGGCCACCCCCGTGCCCCCATGCCCTCGCGGCTCACTCAAAGAGCTCCAGGAAGGCCTCAGGGTCATCATGCAGCCTCATTTTCATGAGGGTGACATGGGGGAATCCCACTGAACCTGGGACTGGGGCACCTGCTGGTGTGATGAGGTGCAGCAGTTCTCCTGCTGAGTCTGCAGCAGGGCCTCAAAGCACCGCTCCTGCTTGGGTGCACATTGTGACCAGCGCCTGGTGCTGGTTTTGTTGGGCAGCAGTGAGCTCCTTGAATGGGGAAGACACCATGGAGATGGTTCCCTTCATTGTTCCCAGGGTTCAGCACCAGTGTAAACTTCCCTGACTGGGGAAGATGCTGAACCAGATAGGCAGGCAGATTCGGTTCTAATACTTTTTTATTCTTCAAAACAAACACTTGCTTTTCAGTAGATAATCAATAAACAGTATGCAAACAGTCAGCCACAACTCTGGCTCAGAAGCACCTCTCTCCACGCCTCTCCCCCTATTATCCACTTCCCAAAATGAAACAAACACACAGACGGCACACTAATTACCAACAGGTGCTTTCACTTTGCCACTCACCTTCCCTGGCTTCATTCTCCATTCACAAGCCAGCACTCGACTGCACCCCTGCTGCCACACAAAGTATGTACTGTGCATTCACCATTAAGTGTCCTGTACTGTCATGGCCCAAAAAGGCTGTCATGCTTCACCAGCATTGGCATTAAAAAGCCAGACTGAACTTTGCCATGATCAGCATGATGAAGATTTAGCCTTTTGCAGGAGTGTTCTCTCGTCAGGTGAAACAAAAGTTGAAAATGTTGCCATAATATTCAGTGATGTGTAGAGGAAAAAGGGTGAGGCTTTTACTCTGAAGAACACTATCTCAAATGTGAAACATGGTGGTGGTAGCATGGAGTTGTATAAGAGAGAGTTTAATAGAGTTGTTTTGCTGGAAAAGTGACTTGTGCATTTCAGAATATATGTACACACCTCCTGAGGAAGGAGGATTATCTAGAAATACTGAAGCAACACCTCAAGACATTAGCCAGATAGTTAAAATGTGGTCACAACTGGGTCTTCCAGAAGTACAATGATACTAAGCATTCTTCCAAAGTTATAACAAAATGGGTTAAAAACAACAAAGTGAACATACTGAAGTGGCCAGCACCAAGCCCTGACCTGAAAAACTGTGAAAATCGAGTCTGAACATGATGAGCCTAGGTGTATATATTTTGGTCTTAAGTGCATATTTATCCAGCTCCAGTGATGCTTGAAAGTTTGTGAAACCTTTAAAATTTTCTATATTTCTGCATTAATATGATGTAAAACAACATCAGATTTTCACACAAGTCCTAAAAGTAGATAAAGAGAACCCAGTTAAACAAATGAGACAAAAATATTATACTTGGTCATTTATTTATTGAGGAAAATTATCCAGTATTACATATCTGTGAGTGGCAAAAATATGTGAACCTTTGCTTTCAGTACTGGTGTGACCCCCTTGTGCAGGAATAACTGCAACTAAATGTTTCCAGTAACTGTCGATCAGTCCTGCACACCGGCTTGGAGGAATTTTAGCCCATTCCTCCATACAGAACAGCTTCAACTCTGGGATGTTGGTGGGTTTCCTCGCATGAACTGCTCGCTTCAGGTCCTTCCACAACATTTAGATTGGATTAAGGTCAGGACTTTGACTTGGCCATTCCAAAACATTCACTTTATTCTTCTTTAGCCATTCTTTGGTAGAATGACTTGTGTGCTTAGGGTCGTTGTCTTGCTGCATGACCCACCTTCTCTTGAGATTCAGATCATGGACAGATGTCCTGACATTTTCCCAGGGCCGGCTCTAGGTCTTTGGCTGCCCTAGGCGAGATTGAGTTTTGGCGCCACCCCCCCAGAAAAAAAACCCTCTAATAACATCTAAATAACACTTTAATCTAATCACTCTATTCTATTACTATTAAACAATGTACGGTGCATGGACAATAAACAAGAAGTCATTTTTATCTTTTTCATTATTGTTATTATTGTTAATCATTATTCACATAAAGTGTCACAAAGTAAAATGACCACACAAATTCAATACATATCTCCATATAATGGGCAAAAACTCTTCCGCACCCTGTTCAAAGTGTAGTGCATGGACAATAAACAAGAAATTATTTTTAGTTTCTTTTTTGCTATTAAAAGTTAAGTCATCTCTGAAGAATTAACAAATTAAATGAATAAAAAATTCTACAATTCTAAATTGTGCAAACTTAAGCACCCTGTTAGGACATTAATGGGCTGTATTTTCAAACAAAAGTGCTATTATGGGTACTTTGTTATTGAAGTAACATTACAATGGGACTCGTCTGGTCTTCCTAATGGCAAATTCCTTGATAATATCATCAAATGATATTTCTCTTGAGATCTCTTGGTTGATGCTCATTAGAGCAAGCCCATTCAGACGTTCTTGACTCATTGTTGACCTTAAGTATGTCTTCAGCAGTTTTAATTTTGAAAAGCTTCTTTCAGCAGAAGCTACTGTCACAGGTAGTGTAACAGCAGAGGTAAGGAGCGCATATTTCTACATCCCCAGCCGCATCAGAGGTGTTGTAAAAAAGGTTTTCAACCTTTCATGAGCCAGGGCGCACTTTTTTCAATGAAAAAATCTCAAGGCACATCACCAGTAGAAAATGTTGACTGAAACTAAAACGCTGTTGCCAATATTTACAATATACAGTCATTCTATAATTTTCCACGGTACACTTGGTGATCTCTCACGGTACACTAGTGTTCCGCGGTACTAGAGTTCGGCAGCACAGTGGTTGAAAACACTGTACACCACTGATGCACTTGGTAACATCTCCATTCAATAACTCCATCCCTCCTTTTTGGTGGGGTTTTGGTCGCCCTTGGCGCCCCTGGGCACACTTTGCGCTCTATGCAATTGCCGGTGCTGGTAAAGAGAACACATCTGAGTGCTTGTTTCGTTTCCCTGCAGTCTTGACGCACTGAGATTGTTTCTTGTTTTCAACGCATTTATTATATTTTCCTCCAGGAAGCTCTTTGCAACATGGTTGCTTGAATGAGCTGCTAAACTGTCATTTTAATGAGAACACAGATCAACAAAGCAACTTTGTTTTATTTAAAAAAAAAAGTGCCAGGCACCATTGGAATATCTCGCTGCGAAACGTGTTCGGTGCATAAAAGACCTTTACTTCAGCCCAGACTGCTCAACGACACCGACAGACTGCTCCAAGTGCAGCCATAATCAAAACAAGCAACAGATCTATGTCAGTTATCTACGTTATGCAAAAACACTCTTTAGCCAACAACACTTAGGCTATTACATGGCCAAAACAGAGAATAGCCGCGGATGCGCACTTGAGCGCTTATTGTTTCATGATTAACAACCCACCACCACACCCCGCTTTTTTTGACAAATCGCACCCTGACTACATGCTTTGCTGTACAATTAAATTAGGCTAAGACATTATAATACTGACTCGTTTTCAGAATAGTGGAAGTCATAATTTTTCTCCCCCCGTTTCTGCGCCCCTGGATGGACGCAGCGCCCTTAGCATTTGCCTATATTGCCTATGCCACGGGCCGGCTCTGCATTTTCCTTTAGAATTCGCTGGTATAATTCAGAATTCATTTTTCCATCAACGATGGCAAGCCATCCTGGCTCAGATGCAGCAAAACAGGCCCAAACCATGATACTACCACCACCATGTTTCACAGATGGGATAAGGTTCTTATGCTGGAATGCAGTGTTTTCCTTTCTCCAAACATAACGCTTCTCATTTAAACCAAAAAGTTCTTTTTTGGTCTCATCCATCCACAAAACATTTTTCCAATAGCCTTTTGGCTTATCCACATGATCTTTAGCAAACTGCAGACGAGCAGTAATGTTCTTTTTGGAGAGCAGTGGCTTTCTCCTTGCAACCCTGCCATGCACACCATTGTTGTTCAGTGTTCTCCTGATGGTGGACTCATGAGCATTAACATTAGCCAATGTGAGAGAGGTCTTCAGTTGCTTAGAAGTTACCCTGGGGGGGTCCTTTGTGACCTTGCCGACTATTACACGCCTTGCTCTTGGAGTGATCTTTGTTGGTCGACCACTCCTGGGGAAGGTAACAATGGTCTTGAATTTCCTCCATTTGTACACAATCTGTCTGACTGTGGATTGGTGGAGTCCAAACTCTTCAGAGATGGTTTTGTAACCTTTTCCAGCCTGATGAGCATCAACAACGCTTTTTCTGAGGTCCTCAAAAATCTCCTTTGTTCGTGCCATGATACACTTCCACAAACATGTGTTGTGAAGATCAGACTTTGATAGATCCCTGTTGTTTAAATAAAACAGGGTGCCCACTCACACGGTGGTGTAGTGGTTAGCGCTGTTGCCTCACAGCAAGAAGGTCCTGGGTTCGAGCCCCGGGGCCGGCAAGGGCCTTTCTGTGTGGAGTTTGCATGTTCTCCCCGTGTCCGCGTGGGTTTCCTTTGGGTACTCCGGTTCCCCCCACAGTCCAAAGACATGCAGGTTAGGTTAACTGGTGACTCTAAATTGACCATAGGTGTGAATGGTTGTCTGTGTCTATGTGTCAGCCCTGTGATGACCTGGCGACTTGTCCAGGGTGTACCCCGCCTTTCGCCCGTAGTCAGCTGGGATAGGCTCCAGCTTGCCTGCGACCCTGTAGAAGGATAAAGCGGCTAGAGATAATGAGATGAGATGAGGGTGCCCACTCACACCTGATTGTCATCCCATTGATTGAAAACACCTGACTCTAATTTGACCTTCAAATTAACTGCTAATCCTAGAGGTTCACATACTTTTGCCACTCACAGATATGTAATATTGGATCATTTTCCTCAATAAGTAGAATATTTTTGTCTCATTTGTTTAATTTTTGTTTGCCATTTCTCTGGTATTCTTTGTTTTGTGGTCTGAATTTTTTTATGAATTCTACTTTTTGTCAGGTAAAGCAATATAATTAGACTAAGAAAAAAGATTATTGTGTTCTTTTGTAGGAGACATACTTGGGTGTACATTAAAAAATCTGGATGGGCTACTAAGGATGCCATATGGCTGTGGAGAACAAAATATTGCTCTCCTTGCCCCCAATATCTACATTCTTCAGTATCTAGAGAACACTGAGCAGCTCACCACAGCTATCTGTGAGAGGGTTACTGACTTCCTTAAGAGTGGTCCGTGAGATTATCTTTCTCTGTTTAATTTTATAGGCCAACACAAGCCATCCTGAATAGATTTTCTGAATTGATAAGGATAATATGCTTTGCCTTTACACAGGATACCAGAGGCAACTAAATTATAAACATATAAATGGTGCATATAGCACATTTGGCAAGGGAGAGGGAAACACATGGTAAGAATTTTACATATACCGTAGTAGTAATGAGGCAAATGTTTAAAAACCTTAAGCTTTTTTTAATCTAACTCTTTTCAGTCATAGTGAATTTACTTTGAAAGCTATTGCACAAAGATAGTTTAATTTTAGACACCAATAAATCTCCACCAACAGGTTAACTGCTTTTGTCTTAAGAACCTTTGGCAAAGCACAACGTTACATCTTTATTGATCCAGAAAGCATTAACAGTGCAAAGCAATGGCTTATAAGTATGCAGAGATCAGATGGCTGTTTTACACAACAGGGAAGTTTGTTCAATAACAGAATGAAGGTATGTACGGTATGGTTCTAAGGCTCTCCATACTACAGAACACATTTCTGAATAAATCAACCTATCCCATTTAATTTCTCATGTATTCCAGGGTGGTGTAAATGATAATGTGACTATTACTGCCTACATTACTACGTCATTACTTGAATTGGGCATTACAGTCCAGGTAAGAGCATGATACAATACAACCCCAATTCCAAAAAAGTTGGGATGCTGGGTAAAATATAAATAAAAACAGAATATGATGATTTGCAAATCATGGAAACTCTACATTTCATTGAAAATACTGTAATACAAAGACAATATATCAAATGTTGAAACTGAGAAATCTTCAGACGATGATACTGCTAAAAGTTCACAATGTTTTCACTGCATTCACAATCCGTATAAGTTTGGTAAACTGTGTCCAATTTAAATCACAATCATATTGGTTAATTCAACCAGGAGCATACTGATTTTAGAAAGCTGTCTTAAATTGTGGTTAAATTAAACATTTATACCAGTCTTTTTATGGATATGTTTAAGTAAACTTTCCAAATGATTGCTTTTCTTCTACATGATAATGATATATTTGGATTTCAGGATCCTGTTGTGAATAATGGACTGTTGTGCCTAAAGTCTTCTATTGCTAACCTGAAAAACACCTACACCACTGCACTGTTGGCCTACACTTTCAGTCTGGCTGGAGAGAATGAAACTCTGGAGCAGCTACTAAAAGAGCTGGATAGTGTTGCTATTACAGGAGGTAGAGGATGGTTAGAATAATTTGTACCATTTTAATGCCTTAAAATTAAAATACAGTGGTGCTTGAAAGTTTGTGAACCCTTTAGAATTTTCTATATTTCTGCATAAATATGACCAAAAACATCATCAGATTTCCACACAAGTCCTAAAAGTTGATAAAGAAAACCCACTTAAACAAATGAGACAAAAATATTATACTTGGTCATTTACTTATTGAGGAAAATGATCCAATATTACATATCTGTGAGTGGCAAAAGTATGTGAACCCCTAGGATTAGCAGTTAATTTGAAGGTGAAATTAGAGTCAGGTGTTTTCAATCAGTGGGATGACAATCAGGTGTGAGTAGGCACCCTGTTTTATTTAAAGAACAGGGATCTATCAACATCTGATCTTCACAACACATGTTTGTGGAAGTGTATCATGCCACGAACAAAGGAGATTTCTGAGGACCTCAGAAAAAGCGTTGTTGATGCTCATCAGGCTGGAAAAGGTTACAAAACCATCTCTGAAGAGTTTGGACTCCACCCATCCGCAGTCAGACACACTGTGAACAAATGGAAGAAATTCAAGACCATTGTTACCCTCCCCAGGAGTGGTCGACCAACAAAGATCACTCCAAGAGCAAGGCGTGTAATAGTCGGCGAGGTCACAAAGGACCCCAGGGTAACTTCTAAGCAACTGAAGGCCTCTCTCACATTGGCTAATGTTAATGTTCATGAGTCCACCATCAGCAGAACACTGAACAACAATGGTGTGCATGGCAGGGTTGCAAGGAGAAAGTCCCTGCTCTCCAAAAAGAACATTGCTGCTCGTCTGTAGTTTGCTAAAGATCACGTGGACAAGCCAGAAGGCTATTGAAAATGTTTTGTGGACAGATGAGACCAAAATAGAACTTTTTGGTTTAAATGAGAAGCATTATGTTTGGAGAAAGGAGAAACACTGCATTCCAGCATAAGAACCTTATCCCATCTGTGAAACATGGTGGTGGTAGTGTTAGGACTTGGACTGTTTTGGCCTCTAGAGGCCGCTGTTATTTCCTTTTCGTGTCATATTTATTTTGGCCTCTAGAGGCCGCCACTGTTCCTGTGTTTTGTGTTTTTTTTTTGTTAATTGCCTGTTAGTCCTAATTATCTTCACCTGTGTCCTTAATTAGTTTGTGTATTTATACCCCCTGAGTTCAGTCCTCTTGTCACGGAGTCTTTGTGCTGTTATGTTTATCTCCAGTTTCCTTTGTACTGTGTTTTGTGGATCTTCTGAGCTTTTGCATTTTTGCCTTTTTCTTTTTGAATTATACTCTTTGTTTTTGTTTTTTTTGTTTTGCCCTGGATTGTATATAGTGTACATAGTATAAATAAACCTTTTGTTACTTTTTGTACTTCCGCCTCACGCCTCTGCATTTGAGTCATTCCCCTGGTGGCCTAGTGGGGGTTTGCTGGATCATCACACCAACGAACCAGGTTCGAATCCCAGCAAAACCCTAACAGAAAGACTCCGTCATGACCGACTCAGCAGAGGCTGCTTCAACTGTCTACCCGGCCAACCTTCAGGGAATTATGGCAGCTTTGACACGCTTCGGAGCGACCATGGACGCTCATGGATGTACGCTCACCAGCCAACGTGAGGCCCTTGCTCGCCACGAGGAACTGCTTCAGCAAATTGGGAAAACCCTGGCACAGCTGACATCTCTGCCTGCATCTCCTGCTCCTGATCCAGCTCCCACTCCTGCTCCAGTGCCTCTTGCCATGCTGCCTTCTTCACCTCGCGAACCCAGCCTTCCTGCACCACAGAGGTATGACGGCAAGCACAGTGAGTGCCGAGAGTTCCTTACCCAGTGTCAACTCACCTTTGAGCTTCAGCCTACCACCTACACTACAGATCGCTGCAAGATTGCCTTTGTGATCACCTTATTAGCTGGTAAGGCGCGAGCCTGGGCTACTGCTATCTGGCAAAGACAGGGACCTGAGTGCTTTGATTTCCAGCTGTTTTCTGAAGAGATGCTTCGGGTCTTCGATCAGGCAGACATCAGTACCGACGCAGCCCGAAAGCTCATGTCCATCCGGCAAGGAGGAAGCGTTGCAGATTACACCATCTCATTCCGAACACTCGCAGCAGTAAGTGGATGGAACGAGACTGCCCTGGTGTCAGCCTTCCACCATGGTCTGTCTGACCCCATCAAGGACGGTCTGGCCTCTATTGGATGCCCAAGTGACCTCGAAACCCTCATCTCACATGCTATTCGTCTGGACAACAGGATGAGAGAACGCCACCAAGCCTTGAGCCCCCCCAGCCTCCCTACCTCTACCTGGAGACCGTCTACCTCCTTCAGTGACTGTCCAGAACCCATGCAAGTGGGTCGTACTCGCCTCTCCGCATCTGAGAGGGAGCGCAGAAGGAGGGACAAGTGCTGCATCTACTGTGGCAAGCCTGGTCACTTCCGAGCATCATGTCCCGAACTCTTGGGAAAAGGACCGCCCCGTCCAGCCGAGGGAGGGTTGTGACGGGGCCTACCCTCTCTCCCGGACTCCCTGGCCAAGGAATCTACATCCCGGTCTCCATCTCCTGGGGTGAGTCTGTCCATTCTTGTCAAGCTTTGTTAGACTCAGGGGCGGCTGGGAACTTTATGGATATTCACTTCGCCCAAAGTATCAATGTTCCGACTGCACCTCTTGAAGTCCCACTGTCTGTGTCTGCCCTCGATGGCCAAGCGTTAGGTGATGGAAGAGTCACCCAAGTTACTTCTCCAGTCTTCCTCCAGTCTCAAGGTCACAAGGAAGAAATATCCCTGTGCCTGATTCCTTCACCTGAGTTCCCAGTTATTCTAGGCCTTCCTTGGCTTACTCACCACAACCCTCGCATAGACTGGGTAACAAGCCAGGTTGTGGAATGGGGCCCTGCATGCCATGCCTCTTGTCTGCTCTCTAGCTCTCCTGTGTCTCCTGCCGAGCCCCCTGATCTCACCGAGTTATCTCAAGTTCCCACAGAGTACTGGGATCTCAAGGAGGTATTCAGCAAGAGCAGGGCCGCCGTTCTTCCTCCGCACCGGGCCTACGACTGTGCCATCGACTTGCTCCCTGGGACTACCCCTCCTCATGGCAGACTGTTTTCCCTCTCTCAGCCAGAACGCAAGGCTATGGAGGAATACCTCAAAGACGCCCTGGTCTCTGGGTTCATTCGACCCTCCACCTCACCTGCTGGTGCCGGCTTCTTCTTTGTCGGCAAGAAGGATGGGGGGCTTCGACCATGTATTGACTACAGGGGCCTGAACAAGATCACTGTGCGCAACCGATATCCCCTTCCGCTTATGTCCACTGCTTTCGACCTGCTCCAAGGCGCCACCGTCTTCACCAAGTTGGACCTACGGAACGCATACCACCTCATCCGTATCCGACAGGGAGACGAGTGGAAGACTGCCTTTAACACCCCGTCTGGGCACTACGAATACCAGGTGATGCCCTTTGGACTCACCAACGCACCAGCTGTTTTTCAGGCCCTAATCAACGACGTCTTAAGGGACATGATTAACCTGTACGTCTTTGTCTACCTCGATGACATCCTTATCTTTTCCAAGACCGTGCAGGAGCACCGCCACCATGTCCGCCAGGTTCTCCAGAGGCTGCTACAGAACAATCTGTTCGCCAAGGCCCAGAAATGCGAATTTCATGTTCCCGAGGTCTCCTTTCTGGGATTTATTGTACGGACAGGCCAACTCCAAATGGACCCTGCCAAGACCCTGGCCGTCCGGGACTGGCCTACTCCCAAGTCCGTTAAGGAGGTTCAGCGGTTCTTAGGATTCGCTAACTTCTACCGCAAGTTCATCAGGAACTTCAGTTCTGTGGCAGCACCCATGTCAGACCTCACCAAAGGGACTGGTGGATCTTATGGCTGGTCTCCTCAGGCAGAAAAGGCGTTCAAAGACCTCAAGGCCCGCTTCTGCACGGCACCCATTCTGGTCCTCCCGGACACCTCCCAACCATTCATCGTGGAGGTGGATGCCTCGGACAGTGGTGTCGGCGTGGTACTCTCTCAACGTTCGGAAGGAAAGCTGCACCCCTGCGCTTACTTCTCCCACCGCCTGAGTCCTGCGGAGTCCCGGTACGATGTGGGGGATCGAGAACTGCTAGCGGTCAAACTGGCCCTTGAGGAGTGGAGGCACTGGCTGGAGGGAGCGCAACATCCATTCCTGGTTTGGACTGACCACAAGAACCTGGAGTACCTCCAGCAAGCCAAGAGACTGAACCCTCGACAGACTAGGTGGGCCCTGTTTTTCAGTTGGTTTGACTTCACCCTCTCGTACCGTCCCGGCTCCAAGAACACCAAACCTGACGCACTGTCCAGGCTGTTCTCTGCCACTAACAGGGAGAATGAAGTCGGGCCTATTATCCCGGTGTCCCGGATTGTGGCCCCTGTCCGCTGGGGTATTGAGGAGGCTGTTCAACGAGCCCAACGCCAGGACCCCGGTCCTGGGACGGGGCCACCGGGCCTCTTGTACGTCCCACATTAAGCCCGGGCCAAGGTTCTCCAGTGGGGTCACTCTTCCCCTCTCACCGCCCACCCGGGAGCTCGGAGGACCCTGGACTTCCTGAAAAGACGCTTCTGGTGGCCTAACATGGAGCAGGAAGTAAGGTCATTTGTCCTGTCCTGTGAGGTTTGCACCAGAACCAAGAACCCACGACAGCGTCCCCAGGGTCTCCTGCATCCTCTGACCATTCCCCGGCGTCCCTGGTCCCACGTGGCAGTCGACTTCATCACGGGTCTCCCTGAGTCACAAGGTAACATGGTCATTTTGGTCATTGTTGACAGATTCTCCAAGGCCTGCCGCTTCATACCTCTGTGCAAACTCCCCTCTGCTCTTGAAACAGCGAAACTTATATTTAATCATGTCTTCCGAGTCTTTGGTCTTCCACAGGACATCATCTCAGACCGAGGGCCCCAGTTCTCCTCCCGAGTGTGGCACAGGTTCTGCAAGGTCATCGGAGCCACTGCCAGCCTCTCCTCTGGGTTTCACCCACAGTCCAATGGTCAGACGGAGAGGCTCAACCAGGACCTGGAAACCACCCTGCGAGGCCTGGCTATGGATAACCCGACATCGTGGAGCACCTGGCTGCCATGGGCAGAGTACGCCCACAACACCCTGCAGTCATCGGCCACCAAGCTGTCGCCATTCCAGTGCCAATTCGGGTTCCAGCCACCTCTGTTCCCGGACCAGGAGGAGGACGCGGGGGTGCCCTCGGTCAACCAATATGTGAGACGGTGTCGCAAGACCTGGAGCAAGGTCAGGAAGACCCTCATACAGACCTCCAGAACCAACCAGACTCAGGCCAACCGCCACAGAAGACCTGCACACACTTTCCGCCCTGGGCAGCGGGTTTGGCTGTCCACTAAGGACCTTCCGCTGCGGGTGGAGAACCGCAAGCTTGCTCCTCGCTACATTGGCCCCTTCAAGGTGGTGCGCAGGGTGAACCCTGTCTCCTACCGGCTTCAGTTGCCCCGGACTCTGAGGATCAACCCCACTTTCCATGTTTCCCTGTTGCGGCCTGTACTGACGTCTACGTATGCCCCTGCCCCTAGGAACCCCCCACCCCCCCGCATCTTCCAGGGGCAGACTGTGTTCACTGTGCATCGCCTGCTTGACTCCCGCCGGGTCTGCGGCGGGTTGCAATATCTGGTGGACTGGGAGGGCTATGGTCCTGAGGAGCGCTGCTGGATTCCTGCTCGGGATGTCCTGGATAAAGAACTGTGTCGGGACTTCCATTCGGCCCATCCGGATCGCCCTGGGAACGTCAGGAGACGCTCCTGGGGGGGGGTCCTGTTAGGACTTGGACTGTTTTGGCCTCTAGAGGCCGCTGTTATTTCCTTTTCATGTCATATTTATTTTGGCCTCTAGAGGCCGCCACTGTTCCTGTGTTTTGTGGGTTTTTTTGTTAATTGCCTGTTAGTCCTAATTATCTTCACCTGTGTCCTTAATTAGTTTGTGTATTTATACCCCCTGAGTTCAGTCCTCTTGTCACGGAGTCTTTGTGCTGTTATGTTTATCTCCAGTTTCCTTTGTACTGTGTTTTGTGGATCTTCTGAGCTTTTGCATTTTTGCCTTTTTCTTTTTGAATTATACTCTTTGTTTTTGTTTTTTTTTGTTTTGCCCTGGATTGTATATAGTGTACATAGTATAAATAAACCTTTTGTTACTTTTTCTACTTCCGCCTCACGCCTCTGCATTTGAGTCATTCCCCTGGTGGCCTAGTGGGGGTTTGCTGGATCATCACACCAACGAACCAGGGTCGAATCCCAGCAAAACCCTAACAGGTAGTATCATGGTTTGGGCCTGTTTTGCTGCATCTGGGCCAGGACAGCTTGCCATCATTGCTGGAACAATGAATTCTGAATTATAGCAGCAAATTCTAAAGGAAAAATGTCAGGACATCTGTCCATCTCAAGAGAAGGTGGGTCATGCAGCAAGACAACGACCCTAAGCACACAAGTCGTTCTACCAAAGAATGGTTAAAGAAGAATAAAGTTAATGTTTTGGAATGGCCAAGTCAAAGTCCTGACCTTAATCCAATTAAAATATTGTGGAAGGACCTGAAGCGAGCAGTTCATGCGAGGAAACCCACCAACATCCCAGAGTTGAAGCTGTTCTGTACGGAGGAACGGGCTAAAATTCCTCCAAGCCAGTGTGCAGGACTGATCAACAGTTACCGCAAACGTTTAGTTGCAGTTATTGCTGCACAAGGGGGTCACACCAGATACTGAAAGCAAAGGTTCACATACTTTTGCCACTCACAGATATGTAATATTGGATCATTTTCCTCAATAAATAAATGACCAAGTATAATATTTTTGCCTCATTTGTTTGACTGGGTTCTCTTCATCTACTTTTAGGACTTGTATGAAAATCTGATGATGTTTTCGGTCATATTTATGCAGAAATATAGAAAATTCTAAAGGGTTCACAAACTTTCAAGCACCACTGTAAAACTCAGGTAACCATCTGTGGAATTTCACCTGTTCTCTACAAATCTAAATTACTTTCCTTCCTGACAGTAGGTGTACTGGCACCTTGGTGAGAATGTGTGTGTATGTGTGCATGTGTGCATGTGCATGCACATGGTGCCCTGTGATAGAATTGCATCTCTTTAAGGTTGTATTCCTGATTCATGCACAGTGTTCTTTGGCTAGGCTCTGGGTTCAATGCAACCCTGACCAGGATAAGGTGCTTACTGAAGATGAATGAATGGTTAGCACTGTCGCCTCACAGCATGAAGGTTCTGGGTTCGAGCCCCACTTCTGTGTGGAGTTTGCATGTTCTGCCCGTGTCTGCATGGGTTTCCTCTGGGTGCTCTGGTTTCCCCCACGGTCCAAAGACATGTGGTTAGGTTAACGTGGGGCAGCCATGGGCTGAAGTGCCCTCGAGCAAGGCACCTAACCCCCAACTGCTCCCTCGGTGCTGTAGCATAGCTGCCTACTGCTGGGTATGTGTGTGTGCTCATTGCTCACTTGTATGTGTGTGTGCATGCGTGTGTTCACTGCTTCAGATGGGTTAAATGCAGAGGAGGAATTTCACTGTGCTTGAGTGTTCATGTGACAAATAAAGGCTTCTGAATGAATGAATGAATGAATGAATGAATGAAATTGCTATCATGGGATTTTAATATAGTCATGTCATTCAGGACTTAAACTGATTTATGTGTCTTTTTCTGTACCAAGGGCTTAATTTAACTAATTATATTTCGGTGGCCAAACCTAAAGATTTTGATATTACTTTGTCAATTTTGGTGTTTAAATGATACCATCATCTCTTTTTTTGTGTGTGTTGTTACTATGGTACCATAGTAACAAATTACCATAGCCTTAAACTAACAGGATTAACACCAACATCATCTTTCCTCTTTTGAAAATAGTTAGTTAATAGACTATTCCTCTGGCCATCCATATCACACTCATCTTTGATTAATGACCTGGTTTGGAAGTCCAATCTATATTATTATTTACATAACTAGTTAGATTGCAAATATGGCATTTGAGTGCATTGAGCAACACAGTCTGCTGGGCAATTTGTTAAATCATTGAACAAACTAGCATTTAAATTACATTTAATTTAAAAGTAATATAAATTACCATGAGCGGCACAGTGCTGTCGTGGTTAGCGCTGTCGCCTCACAGCAAGAAGGTCCGGGTTCGAGCCCCGTGGCCGGCGAGGGCCTTTCTGTGTGGAGTTTGCATGTTCTCCCCGTGTCTGCGTGGGTTTCCTCCGGGTGCTCTGGTTTCCCCCACAGTCCAAAGACATGCAGGTTAGGTTAACTGGTGACTCTAAATTGACCGTAGGTGTGAGTGTGAATGGTTGTCTGTGTCTATGTGTCAGTCCTGTGATGACCTGGTGACTTGTCCAGGGTGTACCCCGCCTTTCGCCCATAGTCAGCTGGGATAGGCTCCAGCTTGCCTGCGACCCTGTAGAACAGGATAAAGCGGCTACAGATAATGAGATGATAAATTACCATAAAAATACATGGTATATGAAGATGTGTTTGATTTGGCTATCAAGCTTAGGGGTAGTAATTTCCTGTGGCTATGTCAGCTAACTATTTATGTGACAGAATCACGACACTAAGCTATTTAATGGTTGAAGCATGATTATCTAATTTATTTGGTATGCTGCTATATTTTAAAAACATCAGGAAAGATTCAAATATATAATTAGAACATAAAAGTTCTTAAAAAAAATTGAAAATCAGCAGGACAAGGGGAATCCTGGCTTGCAGTACCAGAAAGTCAGGGACCCTAGTGGTTAGAGGATATTTCATCTCATCTCATTATCTCTAGCCGCTTTATCCTTCTACAGGGTCGCAGGCAAGCTGGAGCCTATCCCAGCTGACTACGGGCGAAAGGCGGGGTACACCCTGGACAAGTCGCCAGGTCATCACAGGGCTGACACATAGACACAGACAACCATTCACACTCACATTCACACCTACGGTCAATTTAGAGTCACCGGTTAACCTAACCTGCATGTCTTTGGACTGTGGGGGAAACCGGAGCACCCGGAGGAAACCCACGCGGACACGGGGAGAACATGCAAACTCCACACAGAAAGGCCCTCGCCGGCCCCGGGGCTCGAACCCAGGACCTTCTTGCTGTGAGGCGACAGCGCTAACCACTACACCACCGTGCCGCCCCTAGAGGATATTTAAATGTCTTAATTATCTTGTGTCTCTTTCATTTTAGATGGCCGGCTTCACTGGTCTCAGTCAGCGTCAGATGAATCTGGCAC